>NC_057797.1:217086336-217229521 GCF_018294505.1 Triticum aestivum
GGACTGACGCTGTTTTCAGTAGAATTGCCATGGTGTTGTTTTATGTGCAGAAAACAAATATTCTCAGAATGACCTGAAACTCCACGAAACATCTTAGAAAAAATAATAAAAAATCCTCGCCAAAGATGAAGACCAGGGGGGCCCAAACACTTCTCATGAGGGTGGGCGCCCCCCCCCCCTAGGGCGCGCCCCCTACCTCGTGGGCCCCTTGGATGCCCTCCGACGCCAACTCCAACTCTATATATTTGCTTTCGGAGAGAAAAAAATCAGAAAGAAGAAATCATCGTGTTTTACGATACGGAGCCGCCGCCAAGCCCTAAAACCTCTCAGGAGGGCTGATCTGGAGTCCGTTCGGGGCTCCGGAGAGGGGGATTCGTCGCCGTCGTCATCATCAACCATCATCCATCACCAATTTCATGATGCTCACCGCCGTGCGTGAGTAATTCCATCATAGGCTTGTTGGACGGTGATGGGTTGGATGAGATTTATCATGTAATCGAGTTAGTTTTGTTAGGGTTTGATCCCTAGTATCCATTATGTTCTTAGATTGATGTTGCTATGACTTTGCTATGCTTAATGCTTGTCACTAGGGCCCGAGTGCCATGATTTCAGATCTGAACCTATTATGTTTTCATGAATATATGTGAGTTCTTGATCCTATCTTGCAAGTCTATAGTCACCTACTATGTGTTATGATCCAGCAACCCCGAAGTGACAATAATCGGGACCACTCCCGGTGATGACCTTAGTTTGAGGAGTTCATGTATTCACTGTGTGCTAATGCTTTGTTCCGGTTCTCTATTAAAAGGAGGCCTTAATATCCCTCAGTTTTCAATAGGATGCCGCTGCCACGGGAGGGTAGGACAAAAGATGTCATGCAAGTTCTTTTCCATAAGCACGTATGACTATATACGGAATACATGCCTACATTACATTGATGAATTGGAGCTAGTTCTGTGTCACCCTATGTTATGACTGTTACATGATGAACCGCATCCGGCATAATTATCCATCACTGATCCGGTGCCTACGAGTTTTCCATATACTGGTTCTCGCTTATTTACTTTCCCGCTGCTACTATTACAATCGCTACAAAATACCAAAAACATTACTTTTGCTGTCTTTACTTTTGTTGCCGCTACCACCACTATCATATTACTTTGCTACAAAATACTTTGCTGCAGATACTAAGTTTCCAGGTGTGGTTGAATTGACAACACAGCTGCTAATACTTGAGAATATTCTTTGGCTCTCCTTGTGTCAAATCAATAAATTTGGGTTGAATACTCTACCCTCGAAAGTTGTTGCGATCCCTTATACTTGTGGGTTATCAAGACTAATTTCTGCCGCCGTTGCCAGGGAGCATAGCTCTATTCTTTGAGTCACTTGGGATTTATATCTGCTTATCACTATGAAGAACTTGAGAGATCCAAAAACCAAGATCTATCCCTCAACTACGAGGGGAGGTAAGGAACTGCCATCTAGCTCTGCACTTGATTCACCTTCTGTTATGGGTAAGCTAGCAACACCTATACCTGCTTCTGCTATTCGTTCTGATATGTCGCAAGTTATTGATGATGCCACTTCTGCTATGCATGATACTTATGATGAAACTGCTTCTAAGCCTGATACTATTGTGCCCCTTAGTGAATTTCTTGATGAACAAATTGCTAGGGCTAGAGAAAAAGAAATTATTGAATCAGAATATGATGATGATAGTGATGATGAAAATATGCATGTTATTCCTGAGGGTTATCTTTTTGATATGGATTCTTCTGCCGCTATTTTAGCTTGCAGAGATAGATATGAGCTTAAGAGGTTATTAGTTAAATGGAACAAAGAATCACTTAGAGATAAATGAAACCCGACCCTGCATTTGCTACTTCACCTATTTGTGTTCCTGATAAGGATTATGAATTCTCTGTTGATCCTGATATAATTACTTTGGTTGAATCTGATCCTTTTTATGGCTATGAATCTGAACTGTTGTGGCACATCTTACTAAGTTAAATGATATAGCTGCCATGTTTACTAATGATGAGAGATCGCGTTACTTTTATATACTCAAAATATTTCTGTTCTCATTAATGGGTGATGCTAAGATATGGTTTAATTCTCTTGATCCTGGTGGTGTGCGTAGTCCCCAGGATATGATTTATTACTTCTCTGCTAAATATTTCCCTGCTCATAAGAAACAAGCTGCTTTGAGGGAAATATACAACTTCGTGCAAATTAAAGAAGAGAGTCTCCCACAAGCTTGGGGGAGGCTTCTCAAGTTACTTAATGCTTTGCCTGATCATCCTCTTAAGAAACCTGAAATACTTGATATCTTTTATAATGGACTAACCGATGCTTCCAGAGATTACCTGGATAGTTGTGCTGGTTCTCTTTTCAGGGAAAGAACACCGGATGAAGCTGAGATCCTATTGAATAATATGTTGACAAATGAAAATAATTGGGCACCTCCTGAGCCAGATCCTGAACCAACTCCTGCTCCAATTACTGAACCTATTCCTAAACCAACTCCGAAGAAGAGAGGTGTTCTATTCCTCAGTCCCGAAGATATGCAAGAGGCAAAGAAATCTATGAAAGAAAAAGGTATTAAAGCTGAAGATGTTAAGAATTTACCTCCTATTTACGAAATACATGGTCTTAATGTACCGTCTGTTGAAGAAACATATTATCTCAATTCTTTATTTACTGAAGAACCTCCTGATCCCGATATCCCGACACAGGTAGTAAAGGTAAATTCTCTCTATTGATATGATAAAGCTGAAGTCCCTCCTACTAAAATTGCTAGCCAGTGCTTGGATGAGTTTGATAACTTTATGTTTAAGCAAGACGACTTCAATGCTTATTTTGGTAGACAATTAAAATAAAATGCTTATATGATTAGACGCTTGGGTGATTATATGGCTAATATTAAAGGTGAACTTAAACTTGTTAGCAAACATGCTTCTATGGTCACCACTCAAGTAGAACAAGTACTTAAAGCTCAAGAAGAAGTGTTTGATGAAATGAATAGTAAGAAAAATGATTATGATGTTAGAGTGGCTACTAGAACTGGTAGAATGACTCAGGAACCTTTGTATCCTGAAGGCCGCCCTAAGAGAATCGAGCAAGATTCTCAAAGAAATAATAGTGATGTTCCTAGTTCTTCTAAAAAGAATAAGAAGAAAAATGATAGAACTGTGCAAACTTCTAGTGAACCTATTGCTGAACCACCTGATAATCCAAATGATATTTCTATGTCTGATGCTGAAACACAATCTGGTAATGAACATGAACCTAGTGAAAATATTAATGATAATATTCATGATGATGCTCAACCTAGTAATGATAATGATGTAGAAATTGAACCTGTTGTTGATCTTGATAACCCACAATCAGAGAATCAACGTTATGATAAAAGAGACTTTGTTGCTAGGAAACATGGTAAAGAAAGGGAACCTTGGGTTCAGAAACCCATGCCTTTTCCTCCGAACCCATCCAAGAAAAAGGATGATCAGGATTTTGAGCGCTTTGCTGAAATGATTAGGCCTATCTTTTTGCGTATGCGATTAACTCATGTTCTCAAAACAAATCCTTATGCTAAATATATGAAGGATATCATTACTAATAAAAGAAAGATACCGGAAGCTGAAATTTCCACCATGCTTGCTAATTATACTTTTAAGGGTGGAATACCAAAGAAACTTGGAGACCCCGGAGTACCTACTATACCTTGCTCCATTAAAAGAAATTATATTAAAACTGCTTTATGTGATCTTGGAGCCGGTGTTAGTGTTATGCCTCTCTCTTTATATCGTAGACTTGACTTGAATAAGTTGACACCTACTAAAATATCTTTGCAAATGGCTGATAAATCAACTGCTATACCTGTCGGTATTTGTGAGGATGTGCCTGTTGTGGTTGCAAACGTGACTATTTTAACAGATTTTGTTATACTTGATATTCCCGAGGATGATAGTATGTCTATTATTCTTGGAAGACCTTTTCTTAATACTGCAGGGGCTGTTATTGATTGCAACAAAGGAAATGTCACTTTTCATATTAATGGTAATGAGCATACGGTACACTTTCCGAGGAAACAACCTCAAGTTCATAGTATCAACTCTATTGGAAAAATTCCATCGATTATATTTGGAGGTTTTGAATTTCCTCTACCAACTGTCAAGAAGAAATACGATATTCTTATTATTGGGGATGTGCATATCCCCATTGAGGTAACTTAGTGTTATTCGAAATTTCTCCGGTTTCATGATTATCGGAATGAGTTTGTTAGCAAGACTTGATCAACCTTGTTAGTGGATTCTTTTTTATGAGCATGAGATGGATGAAACTAGAAGCACCACCTTCTGTACCTTCTCTTTATTTTCTGTCAATTAGTAGAAATAAAGTAAAAATAGTATTTTTCTGTCTGTTCCCTGACTTATCCGTGCAATATAAAAATATCCCGAAAATAAAAGTCCTCAGAATGACATGCCAATTTAATATGATTTTTTCAGGAATATTTGAGGATTTAATGTGCAAAAATTACCGCAGGAGGAGCTGCCACCTGGCCACGAGGGCGGTGGGCCCCCCCCCTAGGGCGCGCCCCCTACCTCGTGGGCCCATGGTGGCCCTCCTCCACTTATCCCAGCACCCATCTTCTTCCTCTGTCTCACACAAACCCGAAAAACCAACTCAAGCACGAGTTCCAGCCACTTTTGTTGTGATTTTCGATCTCCTTGCTCAAAGCACCTCTCGCAAAACTGCTTGGGGAGATTGTTCCTTGGTATGTGACTCCTCCATTGGTCCAATTAGTCTTTGTTCTAGTGCTTTATTCTTTGCAAATTTGTGCTGCATAAGTGACCATGTTCTTGAGCTTGCATGTCAAATTTATATGGTTCTAAGTAGTTCTAATGCTTGATATAGGCTCTAGGCACTTGTAGGAGTAGTTGCTATCAGTTTTATTGAAGTTGGTTCACTTTTGTTTGAAGTTACTAAAAAATTCAGATTATTTCAGAAAAATAATGAGGAGATTTTTGAGGGGCTCATCGAGCCAAAGCTCGAAGGAAAAGGCACCGAAGCCTAAGTATAATTTGCCGCGCACCGCGGAGATTCGGGCGTGTGAATGGCCTTCTGAAGATTCTTGAGAGCAGCCGGTATCTATGAAGATTTTCATGAATTGGCTCACAATGCAGGCCTCACCGCCTTCCTCCACGACCAATGTGATCAGTATCTCTTACTCATAAATACTTTTGTGCAAAACTTTCATTTTCATTCTAGGAACTCACCACCTATGGTGGAGTTTCATTTATATGATGAGCATAAGGAGATGTCACTTTATGATTTCTATCGGATTTGTTTAGTCCCTTTTGAGGGCAAGACAGAAGAACCACATTATGATGATGTGGCTGGGTTTATTGATACTATCACTGTAGGAGAAACTAGGAAGGTTTCTGATGCACGAATCACTAGCATACATTTTCCTGTTTTACGTTACTTTGCATTATTTGCTAGTCGTTGTTTAATTGGACGCAGAAACTGTGGAAACCTTAGCATCCCTGGTATAATTATTCTGCACCATGGTTTATACAGTGATAACACTTTTAGTATGGGCCGTATTATTGCTAGACGGTTAAGTATGAACCGTACCAAAGGCCCCATCTTTGGAGGCGTCTATGCCACACGCCTAGCTGCACATTTTAACATACCTATTAGGCATGCTGAGAAGGAAGAAAAGGTGATGCCCCGTGTTGATCTAGATCATAAAAGTATGGTGGCACATGATTTTATTGTTAAGAATAGGGCAGGAGATCTTAAATATCAATTGTTCTTTAACAAACATCATCCTGAGACTATTATCCCGCCTGCTCCTACTTTGTTTAATTTTATAGGACCCTACCTCGTTACGTGGGCTGCCGTCCAAGCTTACAAGAATCCTGCACCAGCCCCGGAACAGGAACCACAAGATGAGCCTCCAAGAAAATCTGTTTATTCTTGGGATCCAGAGATGACTGTCAGCCAGTGGCAGTCAGAGTCTTCTTCTTCATCACAGTATGATCCCAACTATTCTTCCTCATCACAGTACAACCCCAAAAACTATTATTATGGATATCCGCCAGGCCAGCCGTGGCCATAGACCAACTTAGGCCAAAAGCCTAAGCTTGGGGGAGTACGTATTTCTCACTGACATTACATTTATGTTCACACACACTCATTACTAGATGTCGGTGCTCATACTCTTTCACTGTAATATCCATGCTAGTTTATTTTGTTTTTCCTGCTTTCTTCTTGTGTGCTTGTTAAACCTTAAGCAAAACTGTCGGGGGTTTGGTGCGACATATGCCAATGGATGGCTTATCATGGTGGGGGCGAGTAGAACATCGCCGGTGCCTGGAAACGGGATGAGGCGAAGACATGCACGCCGGTGAATCTTACCCAGCTTCAGGGCTCTCCAAGGAGATAACACCCCTACTGCTGCTCTGCGGGGTCTCCGCATGATCATTATGGTCAAGTGTTTACACGGTTGCTCCTTGAGCTGTATCTGGTGGTAGGAGAGGGCAAGGCTAGCTCCCTCCTTCTATATGGTATGGTATAGAACTACTGGGATCCAACCTTTTGCATGGGTTCCCTGGGGGTTTATATAGGCCTACCCCCCAGGGGTACAATGGTAATTAGACTGGGCGTGGGCCCAGCCGTCAGTGCCTCCAACCTCCGACTTCTCCACCGACTGCTGGGGCCCGCCGACTGGTGGGCCCCGCCGACTGGTCTGGTACGGAGCTGACAGGCCGCGTCCGCCGCGGGCGGGTCTTGTCGGCTGCTGATTACTGTAGCCATGCTCCTGATGACGCAGGCTTGGTCATGGGGTCGTGGCAACAGCCCCGCCGCCTGGCGGGCAATCACTGTGGCCACTCCCCATCTCATCTTGATTAATGGCGCGTGGGCCTCAGGGGCTGGCTCGGCCGACTTCCCCAGGCCGACTCCCGATGGGTCCGACTAGCGGTCCTCCCGCCGTCTCCCGAGGTCTCACTGGCTGGTGGGTCCCGATGCTTCCAGGCCATACATACAAGCCGTCGTGGGCACAGGACTCGGTACTGTGGTGCTGATGTTAGGGCCGGCATGGCAACAGTGCCACGCCGCACGGAGATCTTCCGGAGTACGTCGTGTTGTGGCCATGCCTGCCCTTGGTGAGGGGCGGGGGTAGGCTTTGCTGTAGCCACGCCCCTGCCTCGTCCCCTTTGATGAGGTCGTGATTTGTTGGAGTCGCCGGCCGACTCACAAAGCCGGCTTCTCTGGAAGTCGTCCTTGAGACTCGGCCGTGGGCGGGCAGTCGGCTGCCCTGCCGTCGACTCCTAAGGAGGCGGCTCTTCGTCCCGGAGTCTTGAGGGGCGCAGCCTGCCCTGATGTCTTGAAAGGTTATGGGGCTCGGGTTGGCCTACCCGTGGCCCATTACTCCGACAGTAGTCCCCGAAGCTGGTGAGGCGCCGCGGACGATCGGCCAAGAAGCCTCAGCGGTTTCTCTCTCCGGGTGCTCGACGCATGGTCTTGATTGACTTCTGTCGGGCCGTCTAGAAGGAGTCGGACTTGCTCAACTCCGACTTGCCCAGCATTTCGAACGTCGCGGCGGGATTTCAAGTGGCGTGCTAGCTAAGCCTCCAGGCCGCCGCCCGTTCTTGACCTGTCACGCGAGGGCACGTGGCCAGGCCGTCCTGCCAGCCTACGCACGCGACGGGGCAGGCCCATAGGCGGGGCCCACCACTACCGCGCCTCGGTGCCCGAGCGGATCCACTGTGGCCCTAGTGGACGGTTGGGATTCCCGTGGAGTTACTGCGCACAGTAACTTTACGTGGATCGTGGGGGCCGTGGGGTTGTGGGCGCAGTGAATCCCCACGTCCGCCCCCTCGGCTTCGCAGCCCACGGGGCTATAAGTAGGGGGAAGAGGGGGGCACGCGCGCCCCTCCTTCCCACTACCCCTCGTTCTCTTCTTCCTCGCTTTCCTTACTCTCCTCCTATCTTCTTCGCTCCGCCGCACGCCCATGCTCCGGCGAACACCGCAGCGACAGCTTGCGATGAGTTCCTCCTCCCCTGCCGCGCCTCCCCCAGTGCGCTCCGACACCTGGGACAGCTCCGAAGTCCACGAAGACCATATCGAGTTCCTCCGCCGGACCCGTCGGCTTCCTAGCGAGGATCGCGTGCAGGTGCGTCTTGCGCCGGAGGGGGAGATTTCCCCCACCCCGCAGGAGGGCGAGCGGGTCATCTTCCGCTCGCACTATCTGCGCGGGCTGGGGCTGCCGGCGAGCAGCTTTTTCCGGTCGTTCATGGAGTTCTACGGCCTTCAGCCGCACCACCTCACCCCCAACATAGTGGTGCTGCTCTCCGCCTTCGTGGCTCTGTGCGAAGGCTTCCTCAGAGTCCTCCCCACCCTCGAGCTCTAGGGGGAGTTCTTCTTCTCCAAGCTCGGTACCCAGTCCGCGGGCGTGCCGGCTCACTGCGGCGCCTTCATCGCCGTGCGAAGGACAGGAGCCGACAACCACTTCCCCTCTGTCTCGCTGTTGAAGTCGGTGAAGATGTGGCAGAGGTCCTACTTCTACGTCAGGAACGTCGCCACGAGGGGCGACTGGGTCAATCTGCCGGCTTTCGAAGCCGGCCCGCCGGCTGGCAGACTGCCCAACTGGTCGTACCGGGCCAGGTCGCTGACGCCTGCGGGAGCCGGTGCCATCGCGCGACTCCGAGTGCTGACGCAGTCGGAGGGTCTGACTGGGCCGGACCTGCTGGCCACCTTCGTGTCCCGCCGAGTTCTTCCACACCAAGGCCGCTCTCACATGATATGCCAGATGAGCGGGTGCCGCGACCCGAGTCGGATGTGCACCAAGACATGCCTCACGAAGAGGTGGCCCACATGGTGAACTACCTTTCGGACAGCAGGCTCCTGGAGGACTGGCGATTCGGCAAGGAGCCGTACTCCCGCGCCAACCCCCCGCCCGTGGTGAGTCGCCTATCTTTTCTTTCTTTAGATTTTCTTCTTCTTGCCGAGTTTTGTTCTGATCAGTCGGCTTTGGTTAGAATCCCCTTCTTCATCCACCAGCCGGCACCTCGGGGCCGGCCCATGAGTTCGTCGCCGACCGGGCGGAGAGCGACATCGACGACCCCGATCTGGGGGCGGCGGCTCTGGAAGACGACGCCGAGGGAGGAGGAGGGACGACAGGCGACTTTAGGCCCTTGACTACCTTCGCCGACTGGCCTGAAGACAATGCCGAGGGAGAAGTCGCCCCTCGCTGTCGGCCAGGGGCCGGCCAGCCGGGCGCGGGCTCTTCTGCCGCGTCGGGCGCTCTAGGCGGCGGGAAGAAGCGTCGGGCTGTGCCGACTTTGTTCGACAGCCGGCCAAAGAAGCCCAAGGGCTCGGCTGCGGCGACCTGGCGGGACGAGGCAGCCGCGAAGGCCATCCGCTTCTGTAAGGAAGTGAAGAAGCCGCAGTTGGTCTCTGCATAAGTATTCTGTCTTCAAAGTTTTATTCTTTCTTCATGATTTGTCTGAGTCTCTGCTTGCCCCTCTTGCTTCAGGGCTCCCCTCTCTCTTGAGCGGGTCGTCGCCGCCTCCGTCATGGGGTCAGCGGAGACATCTGCCACCACTCGGCGGATTGACCCCGCTGCTGACCTCCAGGAGGCGACGGAGCGGAATGCGCGGGAGAGGCGCAATGAAGAAGAGGCCCTCCGCGTGGGGAGGGCGGAGGCCTCCGCTAAGAAGAGACTAGCAGAGGCAGAAGCCGCCGCCGCGGCGAAGCAGCGGGCTGAGGAAGCCGCACGCCGCTAGTCGGCAGTGCTTGTCACCCCGCTGAGCTCTGCACTGCCGCCTCCAGAGTCCGCAGGGCCAACTAGAGAAGCCAGCAGGGAGAACCCCGTCGTGGAGAGGGAGGGCGGCGACCCCTCTACTCTGGACGCAAATGTTCCGCCGCCGCCTCCGCCGCCGTCTGAAGGCGCGCGAGGCGAGCAGGCAGTGGACCCTCCGGTGCCGCCGACCGAAGACGAGGCCATGGCGATGCTACTCCTCCAATTCGGCTCGCCAACACGCCGTCATCTGGAGAAGGCGACTTCAGCACCCCACCCCCTGGAAGCCAGCACCGCCAGCTCGGCGGCTCCAGACGCCGAAGCGACGAGCGCCGCACCTGTTGGGTGGGTGCGAGGAGGCGGCACAGGGCCACTGAACCAGGCACTCCTGAACGTCCAGGCGAAGCTCCGCGCTGAGGGCGACGCCCTCCAGAGTTGCACCAAGGCGTTCCTAGCGTCACGGGCAGCCGTCCAGGTATGTTTTTCTTTGGGCCTTTGTTTTCTTGTTCCTCTTTATGGGGGCGCGCCAGCGCACCCACTGGGTGTAGTCCCCGAGTTTCGGGTCGGCTGCTGAGCAGGCGGCCCGGAACTCCAATTGAATAACTTCTGGGTATTAAATTTGTCTGAAATGCTTGTCGCAGGATTACCACAACCTCCGCGTCACTGCCTTCAACCGTAATGTTGAAGAGCTGGGCAAGCAGACCGCCGACTTGGCGGAGAGCCGGAGTAAGTCTCTCTTTTTCTTCTCTGCGGGTCCGCGCTGGCGCACCCGCAGGCTGTAGTCCCCGAGATTCAGGCCGACTGCTGAGCAGTCGGGCAGGATCTTCCTGGCGACCTTCTTTATTGATGACTATTGTCTTTCTTTCTTTCCTTCAGGAGCCAAGGCTGCTCTTCAACAGCAGTTGAGCGAAGCCAACTCCGCCCTGCGCGCCAAAGGGGAGGAGTGCGGTAGGCTCGCCGCAGAGCGCGATCTGCTGGCCGCTCAGTTGGCGGAGCAGAAGGAGCTACTTGTGAAGTCGTAGAGTGAGGAGGAGGAGGCGGAAACCGCCCTCTTGTCTGAGTTTGCGAGCGAACGCTCCTCCTGGTCTGACAAGGAGGCGCTGCTGTCCTCCGGCTTCCACGAGATTGAAGACATTGTTGATGGTGAGTCTCTTTATTCTCTTTCCTCAAGCTACCGATTTAAATCGTGCTGACTCCTGGTTTTTGACTTGCTTCTTCGTTTCTTCATGTCTTTGCAGACTTCTTCCCTGGGCAGTTGCAGGCCGCCATCTAAGCCATCTAGGCCGACCGTGAAAGTCGGAGGGCGGAGGGCGCAGAGATCACCGCCGATGCCCCCCGAACTCTTGACGAGCACATCCTGAGCATCGAGGCCCGCCTTCGGCTGGCTCACCGGATGCTGCGCCGGCTTCAGCGCGTCGGTGCCCAGGCGATTGCCGCCCTGTGGTCGGATATGCAGGCTCCACGCACCCCCAGCCTGACGGCCAACTGGTTGGAGGTCGCGGATGGTCGTCTTGAGGCCTGGAAGGGCTCTTCGTCCCGGGCTGGAGCGCGCCGGGCCTTAGAGTTCGTCAAGACATGGTACCCGGGGCTGGATCTAGACCGGTTGGCCACGCTTCGGTCGGAGGCCCAGTCGGAGCTGGCGGCCGCGGAAGACGCCCTCATCAAACGTGCCGCGGCGATCGCCGAGTACACCGACACTAGCATCTTCGTCCCCGAGCGGTCTGAAGACGGCGAGGAGGTCCCGCCGAAGTGGTTTGGGACAAACCCAAACTACGGCGAAGACTCGGCGGAGGTGATCGGCTCCAGCGTCGAGGAGGAGGACGAGGTGGAGGATGAGGGCGAGGCGGAGGCACCAAAAGATGGAGCAGACAGCCAGCCTCAGCCCGACCGCACCTCCAGCAACGAGTTGCGTGCGACCATCCCGACTGCTGCCGGAGGCGATCAAGCCGAGACTAGCCGGCCGACCGCCCCGACGCCTGACGCTGGCGCCTCCTCCGACCCCCCGAATCCGTCTGCCGCCTCCTGAGCTGCCGCTGTGTCTTTTGTTTTATCTGCTTCAGTAGTCTTTTGAAGAACTTGTTAATTCGCACAATTCCACCCATGGGGTGTATTTTGGACCTCTACTCGACAATTCGGCCAAGGGCCTATGTTATATAAATATAAATCTATCTTTTCTTGCTCATTGTTCTTTTGGTTATTTTCCTTTGCCGCTTTCTCTTAGTTGCCTGCCTTGCCAATCGGGTAGCTGCTCTGCGGACTGTCGCTGGATCAAGTGCCAGGCTACTTTGGGAAGCAAGTACTTAGCTGTTTTCAAGATTGTTTGAGCAAGTTGGATAGAAGACGGCAATCCGACTATCCGAGAGTCGGTTTGTGAGAAACGCTGGAAGCCGTCTTGAGCTATGTTTTATGCTTTGGGTCCTTAGCCATTTTTTCATGTGAATGCCCATTCTACCTTACTGTTGCCCACCGTACAGTCGCTCTGCGAGCTGCGGCTTCTAACAGGAGACGGCTTAGGCATTTACACACTACTTGTCCGACTGCAGGAAGCATTTCATAGCGCAAGGCGGCAAGTCCCCGGGCCGACTTGTCGAGCCCGGTGCCAAGCGGCATGACAAAGAGTAACATACTTGTAGGCATAATTTTTATCATACAGACAAAAGAGGGTAGTCCCCGAGCTCGTCTCGGGGGGCCCGAAGTCTTGATACTTAAATACAAAAGGTAGCATGGTACATACTGCATCAACTGTAAAATCTTCGGAGGAGATTTGCATTCCATCGCCGTTCTGTCTCCTTGCCAGAGTCGTCCCTCTTGCGTGCTCGGGGCTTCTGGGCGTTGATCAGGTAGTAGGAATCGTTGCCCAGTACTTTGCTGATGATGAAAGGGCCTTCCCAAGGCACTGACAGCTTGTGCTGGCTGGCTGTTCGCTAGATCAGCCGGAGCACAAGGTCGCCTTCTTGGAAAGATCTTGGCCTGACCTTCCTGTTGTGGTATCGGCGCAGGCTCTGCTGGTAGATGCTGGACCGGCTGAGTGCCAACAGTCGGCCCTCTTCCAGCAGATCGACGTCGTCTTGCCGTGCTTCTTCTACTTCCTCCTTGGTGTATATGGTGACTCGTGGGGAGTCAAACTCTATGTCCGTTAGGATGAAGGCTTCGGCACCATAGACGAGGAAGAAAGGCGTGAAGCCGGTTGACTTGTTTGGAGTCGTGCGCAGACTCCAGAGGACGGCTGGCAGCTCGTTGAGCCAGCAGCCAGCCGAGCGCTCCAGAGGCTCGATCAACCGAGGCTTGATGCCGGACAGGATGAGGCCGTTTGCTCGCTCCACTTGGCCGTTTGACTGCGGATGGGCGACGGACGCTAGGTCCAGTCCGATGCCCTATGTTGCACAGAAACGGGCCAAGGCGCCTTTGGCAAAATTTGTGCCGTTGTTGGTGATGATGCTGTGTGGTATACCATACCGAATTGTGATATTGGTGATGAAGGTCACGGCAGTCGGACCGTTCAGTTTCTTGATTGGCTTCACTTCCACCCACTTGGTGAACTTGTCTACTGCGACAAGTAGGTGAGTTAAACCACCTCGTGCTGTCTTGAATGGTCCCACCATGTCTAGACCCGAAACTGCGAAAGGCCAGGCAATGGGGATGGTCTTGAGCGCAGAAGCCGGCTGGTGCAGCTTGGAGTTGAACTTCTGGCACCCTTTGCATTTTTGGACCAACTCCTTGGCCTCTTCCAAGGCAGTCGGCCAGAAGAAACCATGCCGAAGGCTTTGGTGATGAGTGCTCTTGAAGCCGCATGGTGGCCGCATTCGCCTTGATGGATGTCTTTGAGAATCGCCTGGCCTTGCTCTGGCTCTACGCAGTGCTGGTAGACACCAGTGACGTTGCACCTGACCAGCTCTCTGTTGATTATGGTATAGGCTGCCGCTCGGTGTTGTACTTGCCGAGCTGAGGTCTCATCAGTTGGTAGCTCTTTGTTCACCAGGAATTCGAGGATGGGCTGGGCCCATGAGGGTGCTGCTATTTCTTCGACTACCAGAACTGTGACTTGGACGAGGGCGGCTGGGCTGGGAGGCGGCGGGTTGGAGTCAATAGCCGCTTGCTGGGTTGATGAAGTCCCCAGGCTGACTGGCGCGGTCCTTGGGCCGAGTTCTGGAATCTTTGAGTCCGCCACCGCAGTCCCCGGGCCAGGCTCGACCGTGGCGGCCTTGGAGTCATCCGCCAAAGACCCCGTTCCGACTGCTGGAGCTCTGGAGTCGGATCCGCCGTCTTCGGGAGGAGCCGGCACAAAAATGGAGTCTGACTCTGGTGAAGGCTTGACAGACGGCTTGAGGAGGCGTTGAAGGGCGACGCCAGAGGGTATTGCTTGGCGGGAAGAGCCGATTCGGGCCAAGGCATCTGCTTGGTCGTTGTCGTTTCTTGGCACATGGAGGAACTCGCACCCTTTGAAATACCCGCTGAGTTGCTGCACGAGGAAACGGTAGCTCGCCATGTTTGCCTCTTTCGCGTCCCAGTTGCCATATGACTGCTGGACCACTAAGTCCGAGTCGCCATAACACAAGATCCGGTGGATGCCAAGTTCTTTGGCAAGCCGGAGCCCGTGAATGAGCGCCTCGTACTCGGCAACATTGTTGGAGGCGGCAAAATGGATTTGCAGTGCATATTTGAGCTTGTCACCTTTAGGAGAGGTGAGGACGACGCCGGCTCCCAAGCCGGTGCGCATCTTGGAGCCGTCAAAGTGCATCCGCCAATGGGTGGAGTCAGGTGCTGGAGGCAGGTACTGGGTCTCGGCCCAATCGACGAGGAAGTCGGCCACTGCTTGTGACTTGATGGCGGTGCGGGGCTGGTAGTAGATGGTGTAAGGGGCCAGCTCTATGGCCCACTTGGCCACTCGACCAGAGGCATCTCGGCTACCGATGATCTCGGCAAGTGGAGCCGTGCAGACCACTGTGATTGGATGCTCTTGAAAGTAAGGCTTCAATTTCTTGGCGGCAAAGTGCACGCCATAGCACATCTTCTGGTAGCGGGGGTAGTTCTGCTTGGAGGTCGACAGTACCTCGCTCAGGTGATATAATGGTCTCTGGACTGGTAGCGCCTTGCCTTCCTCCTTGTGCTCTACTACAATGACTGTGCTAACTACTCGGCTGGTGGCGGCGATGTACAGGAGCATAGGTTCCTTGGGAGTCGGAGCCGCCAGGACGGGTGGAGTAGTCAGCATCTTCTTCAACTGATGGAAAGCTTCGTCCGCCTTATGGTTACACTCGAAAAAAGTGGTCTTCTTCATGAGTTGGTATAAGGGGAGAGCTTTCTTGCCCAGCCGACTGATGAATCGGTTGATGGACGCCAAGCAGCCGGTGAACTTCTGCACATACAGCAGTCGGCCGGGTACCTCCATTCTCTCGATGGCCTTGATTTTTACTGGGTTGCATTCTATGCCGCGTTCGGAGACCAGGAAACCTAGCAGCTGGCCGGCTGGCACTCCGAAGACACATTTCTCGGGGTTGAGTTTGATTTGGAACCGGCGCAGGTTCTAAAAGGTCTCCTTGAGGTCTTCCAGCAGTGTTCCACGCTTTTCCGTCTTCACCACCACGTCGTCCACGTAAACGTGGGCGTTTCTGCCGAGTTGCTTGAGGAGACACTTCCGCATGCAACGCTGAAAGGTGGCGCCGGCATTCCTCAAGCCGAACATCATGATGAGGTAGCAGAATGCTCCAAACGGCGTGATGAAGGCGGTCTTCAATCTGTCAGCCGGGTTCAGCTTGATCTGGTGATACCCTGAGTATGCATCCAAGAAACTCAACAGCTTGCATCCGGCTGTGGAGTCTATCACCTGATCGATTCTTGGTAAGGCAAACGGGCCCTTGGGGCAGGCCTTGTTGAGGCTCGTGTGGTCAATACACATTCGCCACTGCTTGTTCTTCTTTAGCACCAGGACCGGGTCTGCCAGCCACTCCGAAAAGAAAACTTCCATGATGAAGCCGGCTGCCAGGAGTCGGGCTATCTCTTCTCCGACGACTCTTCTCTTCTCTTCTGATAAGCGGCACAGGGGCTGCCTGACCGGCTTTGCATCAGATCGGACATGTAACTTGTGCTCGGCAAAATCCGTCGGTACACCTGGCATGTCTTTGGGAGACCATGCGAAGATGTCCCGATTCTCACGGAGGAAATCGACGAGCTCGCCTTCCTATTTGCTGTCGAGGTTTGCACCTATGACTACGTACCTCTCTGAGTGCTCCGGATCCAAGGGTACATTCTTTGTCTCTTTGTCCGGTTTGAACAAACCTTCGGCTTCCGACTCCTTTGGGTCGGGCGATATCTCTGGCTGCTTGTCGGCCATCGCCACAACTCGATCAAGGAGCCGCTTCTCGGCTACGATTACCAGGGACTCGGCCAGCCGATTGCTCTCAGCTGCGCAAGCAGACGACTTTCGGTAGTCGCCTGCCACAGTCAGAATTCCCCTGGAACTGGGCATCTTCATCTTGAGGTAAGCATAGTGGGGGACCGCCATGAACTTGGCCAAGGCGGGTCGGCCAAGTAGCGCATGGTACGGGCTCTCAAGGTCCACCACTTCAAACCAAATAGGCTCTCTTTGGAAGTGATCTTTGTCCCCAAAGAGGACGTCAATCAGGATCTTGCCGATTGGTGAGCAGGACAGCCCAGGAACAATGCCGTGGAACACAGTCCGGCTGTTCTGAAGCTGTCTTTGCTTGATTCCTAACTTCTCCATGGTGTCCTTGTACAGGATATTGATGCTGCTGCCCCCGTCTATCAGAACTCGCGAGAAACGCGCGGCCCGTTTATCCGTGGCAAACGTGGCGTCCAGGACCAAGGCGTAGGAGCCCGGACTCGGCATCACTTCTGGGTGGTCAGCCCTGCTCCAGTTGATGGGCTTCTCAGACCAGTGCATGAACTCTGGCGTCTCTGAGGCTACTGCGTTCACCTCTTGTCGCTGCAGCCGCCTGGTGCGTCGATCATCAGCCATACTGGTGAACACCACATAGGCTCCATGCTCTTCAGGGTATTCGTCTTGTACTGCGTCGACTGGCCTGACTGCTGGCTGCTGGGGTGGAGGCGGAGGCGGCTTCCCAGCAGGCGGGGGTGCCAGGAGGCCGTCTCCTTTGGTGATCCTGGTGAGCCAGTGGCACTTCCGGGTGGTGTGATTCGATGGCTTCGCGCTGATTTGGAACTTGCAAGGTCCATCTAAGGTCTGCTCATAGGAGAAGGCCGGCAACCAGTTCGGCTTGCCGCCTTTCTGTCGCTTGGGCGGAGGCTGCTCTTCTGGCTGTTGGGCTTCAATGGTCGCGACCTGACGGCTGCCGGAAGCCGGCTGCGGGGCCTTGCGCTTGTTGTCGCCCTACTGTTGTCGCCGGCCGGCATCTGCCGCCGGAGTTCTTGGAGCTTGAGGAGCCACTTTGCCGGTCGTGCTGATTTGAATTTCTGCCTTCATGAAGGAGTCGGCCGTAGCGTACTTGTCTGCTATGATCAGCAGCTCGTCGAGGGTTTCTGGATCGTCGCAGAGGAGCTTGTGCTTGAGGAGGGTGCCTTCTCGGCACCCGGCTGTGAAGTACTCGATGGCCTGCACCTCGTGCACGCCCTCGCGGGAGTTCCGGAGCTCAGCCCAACGCGTGAGGTAGTCGTGGGTTGACTCGTCAGGACCTTGCACGCACAAGGAGAGCTGACGAGGCTTGGGAGGACGCTTGTACGTGCTGGTGAAGTTGTGGACGAACACTTCGGTGAAGTCGACCCAGCTGTTGATGTTGCGGGGCTTCAGGCTGTTCAGCCATGTCCGGGCCGTGCCCTGGAGCATGAGCGGAACGTACTTTACGGAGACATGCTTGTTGCCGTTTGCTATGCTGACAGCCATGGAGTAGTCGACTAGCCAGTCTTCCGGCTTCACGGAGCCCGTATACTTGGGTGTGTCTCTTGGGAGCGTGAACCCTCTGGGAAAGGGCTCGTCCCGAATGCGGGGCCCGAAACAAGGCGGACCCAACTCGTCTTCTTCCTCCAGCGCCAGGGACCGGTGAAGTCGGTCGATCCGGAGGCGGGCATCGTTCTCTCCAACTCCCTCTCGGCGGCAAAGGCGGTCATCGAGAGTCGGATGGTCAACAGGCGGCGAGGAGACTCGCCTCTCCTTGCGGGAAGGGGGAGGCAGACAGTCATCCCGTCGTTCCACTGCTCTCGGGCGGCCGTCTCGGTCGCGCTCTATGGTAATCCGAGTCCGACTGTGGCTGACAGCCGGCTCCTTGTCCTTTCTTCCTCGGGCGCCGCCAGTCGGCGTCCGAGACATCGCGCCTTGATCTTGGTGCGGGTCGTCGTTTGGCCGCAGCGGTGCCTCTGTGCGGCAGCCGGCCTCGTTCTACGCGGTGGCCGCGTCGAGGAGCCGCTGGACTCGCTCCATCATGAGGCGGCGTTCTTCGCCCTCGAAATTGTCCAGCTCATCTGCCGCTGCCTGGGCGGCTCGGATGTTCTCCGCTGGTGTAGCGTACACGGGGCGGCTAGCCCCAAACAGGCTGGCTATGGCCACGCCGCGCTGCTGGACCGCGCCAAGGCGGCTGGGCCCTGCCGGGGCCAGCGAGCCGCCAACGGCGTGATCCATCTCCCGCTGGTAAGCTTCTGACAAGCATCTCATGCTGGCCAGCTTCTTCGCGCCTTCAACAAGCTGAAGGCGGCGCACTTCTAACGTCTCTGCGTCAGCATCTTCCGGAATGGGCGCGGCTAGGTCTTGCAGCGCCGCGCCGAGCGAGTCGGGCGCTCCTCCGTCGGGGAACTCGTCATGACTGATGACTAGCACCTCAGTGACGGTGCTTCCGTCGCTCTCTGCGCGGGGGAGAGGTTCGTCGTAGACCACCACGTTGGTGGGGAACGCGTCGAGCGACGCGGTGTCGGAGTCGACCAGCATCGGGTCGGTGGAGCCTACAGACTCCAAGTCTATGGCAGGCTCGCTGGAAACGTGGAGTTGATCGAGGAGGCCCGTGAGGAGGTTCTCGGGGCCGCCCGCGCCTGCGTCGGTCGCAGGTTCGTCGAAGAGGCGGACCTCGATGCAAACTTCGTCTGGCGTGCCTGGCTGGCTGCGCTCGCCAGGGAGGAAAAGGGTTCCCTTCCAGAACAGATCTCCGGACGGCGGTGCACCACGCCCCACGGTGGGCACCAAATGTCGGGGGTTTGGTGCGACATATGCCAATGGATGGCTTATCATGGTGGGGGCGAGTAGAACGTCGCCGGTGCCTGGAAACGGGATGAGGCGAAGACATGCACGCCGGCGAATCTTACCCAGCTTCAGGGCTCTCCGAGGAGATAACACCCCTACTGCTGCTCTTTGGGGTCTCCGCATGATTACTATGGTCAAGTGTTTACACGATTGCTCCTTAAGCTGTATCTGGTGGTAGGAGAGGGCAAGGCTAGCTCCCTCCTTCTATCTGGTATGGTATAGAACTACTGGGATCCAACCCTTTGCATGGGTGCCCTGGGGGGTTTATATAGGCCTACCCCCCAGGGGTACAATGGTAATTAGACTGGGCGCGGGCCCAGCCGTCAGTGCCTCCAACCTCCGACTTCTCCGCCGACTGCTGGGGCCCGCCGACTGGTGGGCCCCGCCGACTAGTCTGGTACGGAGCCGACAGGCCGCGTCCGCCGTGGGCGGGTCTTGCCGGCTGCTGATTACTGTAACCATGCTCCTGATGATGCAGGCTTGGTCATGGGGTCATGGCAACAGCCCCACCGCCTGGCGGGCGATCACTGTGGCCACTCCCCATATCATCTTGATTAATGGCGCGTGGGCCCCGGGGGCTGGCTCGGCCGACTTCCCCAGGCTGACTCCCGACGGGTCCGACTGGCGGTCCTCCCGCCGTCTCCCGAGGTCTCACTGGCTGGTTGGTCCCGATGCTTCCAGGCCGTACAGACAAGCCGTCGTGGGCACAGGACTCGGTACTGTCGTGCTGATGTTAGGGTCGGCATGGCAATAGTGCCACGCTGCACGGAGATCTTCCGGAGTACGGCATCCTGTGGCCATGTCTGCCCTTGGTGAGGGGCGGGGGTAGGCTTTGCTGTAGCCACGCCCTTGCCTCGTCCCCTTTGATGAGGTCGTGATTTGTTGGAGTCGCCGGCCGACTCCCCAAAGTCGGCTTCCCTGGAAGTCGTCCCGGGGACTCGGTCGTGGGCGGGCAGTCGGCCGCTCTGCCGTCGACTCCTCAGCAGGCGGCTCTTCTTCCCGGAGTCTTGAGGGGCGCAGCCTGCCCCCATGTCTTGAAAGGTTATGGGGCTCGGGTTGGCCAACCCGTGGCCCATTTCTCCGACAAAAACAAAAAAAATTAGTAGTAGTTTATTTTTCTGTTGTAGTAGTAATAATTAAAAAGAAAACCCAAAAATATTTCTCGTTCTTCTTTTTGCTTGTTGGGAGCTTTCCCATGTAAATAGTTTTATTTCTTTTCTTTTATTTGGGGGTCAGTAGGAGAAGACCATAATTAAATTGTTGAAGTGGCTCTTATAGACATTATTGTTGATTTAACCCAGAGCCCGTATTGCCTTGTCTTCTCCTGTTTATTGAATGCTCACAGATTCCAGCTTAGTCCAATGCACATACACTCTTATTATTATTCACACCGTTTGGTCGTGCAAGTGAAAGGCAATTATGATGATATATGATGGACTGACTGAGATGAGAAATGCTGGTATGAACTCGACCTCTTTTGTTTTTGTAAATATGATGAGTCCCTCGTTCTTGATTCAGCTTATTATGAATAAACATGTTTACAATGACAATTAGAGATCATAGTTGCTTGTGCCATGCTTGATTAGCAATGAGTTATAATGGTTTACCTCGTGTGCCAACATGCTATTGAGATGATTATGATGTGGTATGATGGGGTGGTATCCTCCTTTGAATGATTTAAGTGACTTGACTTGGCACATGTTCACGCATGTAGTTGAAACAAAATCAACATAGCCTTCATGATATTTATGTTTACGGTGGATTATATCCTACTCATGCTTGCATCCAATGTTTATTAACTTTAATACATGTACATGGCTATTGTCGCTCTCTAGTTGGTCACTTCCCAGTCTTTTGCTAGCCTTCACTTGTACTAAGCGGGAATACTGCTTGTGCATCCAATCCCTTAAACCCCAAAGTTATTCCAGATGAGTCCACTATACCTTCCTATATGCGGTATCTACCTGCCGTTCCAAGTAAATTTGTATGTGCCAAACTCTAAATCTTCAAATAATCATTCTGTTTTGTATGCTCGAATAGCTCATGTATCAACCAAGGTTGTCCTTATCTTCCATGTTAGGCGGGTTATTCTCAAGAGGAGTGGACTCCGCTCCTCACTCAGGAGAAAATGGCTGGTCACCGGGATGCCCAGTCCCATGCTTTATGCAAACTAAATCAAAATTAATTGCAAACAAAACTCCCCCTGGGGCATGATGTGTGACGCCCCGAGACCGATGTGCCAGGTGTCTTCCGGTTATTCGTTGTTATTTCATTGTCTTTGCTTGCGTGCTACATCTTGTCATGTCATCATGTGCATTGTTTCATCATATTTTCAAAACCTGCATCCGTCCGGGTTCCCCCAGTGCCATCCGTTGTCCGTTCTGAGCCCAGTCACACTTGCACGCGCCCGCGGCATGTCCGAAATATTATTTTATAAGTGACCAGAAAATGTTCTCGGAATGGGATGAGAGTTGGCGTGCGGTCTTATTTTAGAGTAGGTAGGCCGCCTGCCAAGTTTCATCGCGTTCGGAGTCCGTTTGACGCCCCAACGGATAACTATAGCGGCAATATAGCCGGTCTAACGTCGGACGTTTTCGGTCTTCGGAAACAGTTGCCGGGCCTCCCTCTCTTCTCTTCTCTCAGCTCGAGACCATCTACACAGCCCACTACCTACCGCTAGGTCCAACCTAACCTCTCTCGTCAGCCCGCGGCTCTCCTCGCGCGCGCGTCCGAAAGTTGTCCCGGACCCGACCCAAGCAGTCGTCACCGTTTGTGTCCGGAACATCCCCAAACGTCTACAAAACGTCTCCATTTTCTTATTTGGGCTCCCTAGCCTATTTTTCCCGACTGTCTGATTATGATCAGAGGGACGGATTAGCCCCTACCCAAAAATCATATTGCTATATATAAACCAACTTGTCTAATCCCTAAAACCTAGGTCGTCTGTTCCATCCCCATTCTCCCGCAGCCACCACCACTCTCTCCTTGCAATCCGCACGCACCGAGTCCCCTGCCTCCACTTGGCCAGATCCATCAGACAAACCCCACTCAATCTCGGCAGTCAGATCTTGGATCCTATGGCCCAGAGAGCCTCTCGCGGCCCCGCAGCTCCACCCATCGCCTCCAGCCCCGATCTAGATCGAGGCAACTCCGTCCGCCCGAGTCATCTCCGCCGGCCACCAGCAGCAGCACCGGAGCCAACCTCGCGCCTCCTCTCTTGTTCCTTCCTTCTTTCTTTTCCCCGCTGCCCGTGCTCATTTCCCTCTCTCTCTATCCCGTTTTGATGTGCAGTTGTGCAAGCCGCAGGAGCAGCGCTGTCGCGGCCTTGTTTCTGCAGGAGGTAAGCTCCCTCGCCTGACCTTGGAACGTCCTGGTCCGTCCGGCCTCCGTCAGCCTCGTCGTGCACCAAGTCTGCCGTCGTCGTCCTGCTTCACGAGGCCCTGTGTTCCCTGCCTCCTCCCTGCCAAGTTCGCTGCCGCCGTCCTGTCTCTTCTCGGCGAGCGCCTCGCCTCTCCTTCGAGGTTGAGCCAGGCGCGCCCCGGGATGACCCTCTGTATGGACCGCACCACTACTTCCTCTCCGTCCTGCTTGTCCGCGACCCCTGATGCCTTGTCCCGTTCCCAGCCGCCAAATCCCACGCCGCCGCTGCTTGTTTTTCCTGCCGAGAAGAGGAGGAGAACGCCTCTGCTCGTTGTGTTGACTCTCTGCATCGGTCGCGTCCAGCCCCGATCCGCCAGCGTCTCGCCTCGATCTGGAGAGGTCCAACTCCATCCCCCGTCGGGCCGCTCCTGCTGGCCTGCTTCCCCGGCCCAAGGCCCGCTGTGAGTAGCTCCCTCAGCCCCTCCTCTCTGTTCAGCCCAGCAGTGCACTAGATTCGGCCCAGTGTATTTTTTTTCCAGATCAGCGATTTATCTTCTTATCCAGAGCCATCCAGTTTTACAGAAAAGTCCCTAGGCAACATGCATATAATAACTCCCAATTGATGCATCGGATTAAAATGAGTTATATATGGAACTTGCTTAGAATTTTGTGTATATTAATCTTTTGCCACTTTCATCTATGTTTAAAATGTTTAAAATGTTGTTTGTTTAAATTTGCTTAAATAACTTGCTGAAATGATTTCATTCATAACTAATTAACCGTAGCTCCAAATTTAATAAACTTTATATGTAAATGGGGTAGAATTTTTCCTAGTTTAACATGGTGGCATCATCTTGCATGTTTAACAACTTTAAAATATGGTTTAGGGCAGATCAGTACCAAACCTAAAATATGCACATGAGGAGTTTCCGGACTTGTTGTTTTGTTGTCCCGGCCTCATTAAAACTTTCCTAGATTAGATAGTTTCATCATGCTTCCCCTCTTGCCATGTTTAACAACATTTAATATTGTTGGGTACATAAACGAGATCGAACTAAATAACTTGTCGTGGTGTTTCATCAATATGCAACTCGTTGCATATTGAGCTCCACTTAATTTTTAGGGTTGCTTGTGCACTTTGCCATGCCATGCTTCCTTAAACCGGACACGCATCATACTTGATTATGCATCATACCATGTTCGTGTGTTGGTTGTTTACTATGTTGTGTGCTTCTTTCCGGTGTTCCTTATTCGGGTTGGTTCCGTTAACGTCGCGTTTGTGAAGACCCGTTTGACTTCGTCTGTTTGTCTTCTTCATGGACTCGTTCTTCTTCCTTGCGGGATTTCAGGCAAGATGACCATACCCTCGAAATCACTTCTATCTTTGCTTGCTAGTTTCTCGCTCTTTTGCTATGCCTATGCTGTGATACCTACCACTTGCTTATCATGCCTCCTATATTGTTGAGCCAAGCCTCTAACCCACCTTGTCCTAGCAAACCGTTGTTTGGCTATGTTACCGCTTTGCTCAGCCCCTCTTATAGCGTTGTTAGTTGCAGGTGAAGATTGGAGCTTGTTCCATGTTGGAACATGGATATTTTGTTGGGATATCACAATATCTCTTACTTAATTAATGCATCTATACACTTGGTAAAGGGTGGAAGGCTTGGCATTATGCCTGGTGTTTTGTTCCACTCTTGCCGCCCTAGTTTCCGTCATATCGGTGTTATGTTCCCGGATTTTGCGTTCCTTACGTGGTTGGGTTATAATGGGAACCCCTTGACAGTTCGCCTTGAATAAAACTCCTCCAGCAAGGCCCAACATTGGTTTTACCATTCGCCACCTAGCCTTTTCTTTCCCTTGGGTTCTGCAGACTCAAGGGTCATCTTTATTTAAACCCCTGGGCCAGTGCTCCTCTGAGTGTTGGTCCAACCTGTCAGCTGCCGGTGGCCACCAGGGGCAACTCTGGGCTGGCCTGCCGGAACCTTGGACAATCCGGTGTGCCCTGAGAAAGAGATATGTGCAGCTCCTATCGGGATTTGTCGGCACATTCGGGTGGCTTTGCTGGTCTTGTTTTACCATTGTTGAAATGTCTTGTAACCGGGATTCCGAGTCTGATCGGGTCTTCCCGCTAGAGGGAATATCCTTTGTTGACCGTGAGAGCTTGTGATGGGCTAAGTTGGGACACCCCTGCAGGGATTTGAACTTTCAAAAGTCGTGCCCGCGGTTATGGGCAGATGGGAATTTGTTAATGTCCGGTTGTAGAAAACCTGAAGTTGATCTTAATTAAAATACATCAACCGCGTGTGTTACCGTGATGGTCTCTTCTCGGCGGGGTCCGGGAAGTGAACACGGTGTTGGAGTAATGCTTGACATAGGTTGTTCTAGGATCACTTCTTGATCATAAATTCTCGACCGTGCTTTTGCCTTCTCTTCTCGCTCTCATTTGCGTATGTTTAGACACCATATATGCTAGTCGCTTGCTGCAGCTCCACCTCATACCTTTACCTTTACCCATAAGCTTAAATAGTCTTGATCGCGAGGGTGCGAGATTGCTGAGTCCCCGTGACTCACAGATACTTCCAAAACCAGTTTGCAGGTGCCGAGGATATCGTGCAGGTGACGCAACCAAGCTCAAGGAGGAGCTCTATGAAGATCTTGTCCTTTGTGTGGTGTCGTTCTAGTTGATCAGTAGTGGAGCCCAGTTGGGGTCAATCGGGGATCTGTGTAGCATTTGGGGTAGTCTTCTTTTATTTTGGTTCTGTAGTCAGACCTTGATTGTATCTGTTTGATGTAATGCTTTATTCATGTATTTGTGTGAAGTGGCGATGGTAAGCCAACTATGTATCTCTGTCCCTTATCTATTACATGGGTTGTGTGAAGATTACCTCACTTGCGACATTGCTTTCAATGCGGTTATGCCTCTAAGTCGTGCTTCGACACGTGGGAGATATAGCCGCATCGAGGGCGTTACAAGTTGGTAATCAGAGCCAGCCCCGACCTTAGGAGCCCCTCTGCTTGATCGAATCGCTGGCGTTATTGAGTCTAGAATTTGTTTTGAGTCATTTAGGAATTATATATATCGGAGAGTTAGCAATTATTTTTACTCCTCAGTCCCTTCGTCGCTCTGGTGAGGCTTCCTGACATAGAGTTTTGACTCTTCTCTTCTCAAATTTCACTAAAACATTTAGGATCACACGGGTATCTTGGAATCGTTTCGATGGTTTTGTGACGAGAACATTGTTCTTGGTGCCTCCTGACATTTAGGGGTTGTGGCAGTGTCCCAAGGAGTTGAGCTACGAGGTGTTGTCATCACAATTTTATCGTTGCAGTTCTGGAATACCTGAGATTAGTTTCACCGACATCGAAAATCTCTTTTATGCAGTTGTTGGTGAGATAACCTCGACGTCACCCAGTACTGGGGCGGGAGTTCGGGAGTATTGCCATAACTCGTATAACGGATGCTTTTCGAAGGTTGAGGTAAACGATTTTCGAAGGTTTCTTGGTTATGTGTTGAAGGATGGATACAGCTGGATGTAGGATTTGCTAGTTTTGGGTGAGATATTATGCTTCCCCTATATCCCCAACACCTGATTGCATAACCGGAAAATTTCGGGAGTTTATAAGTGGGAATTCAAGTAGCTCTTAGGATATCTTTCCGACAGATGTATGATATGAAATTGGGGTTCGACGTCTAGTGGTCCGCCTATTCACGGTTGGTTTTACAGTGGTCTCATTGTGTCTTAAAGAGTCCTTGGCTATGCCGACTCGGGGACGCTTCGTATGTCATGTGCACTGCCTTGTACATGATGGTGTTGTACGATCGAGCCCGTGTAGGCCCCACCACGAAAACTTCGGACGAAATCTCTATCATATGTTTGTTCCGGCTTATTTTGCAAGCCAATCCTTTGTTTGTTTTGAGTTGTGGTATTCAAGTTGCTTTGAATTCAAATGTTGATTCCATCCCTTGTCTAAGTGGTGTTCTCATACTCCTATGTGAATACTAATCCCTCATGATAATCGAGATTGTCATGTCAATCCTTTTCAACCGGCGTGTTTCTCTTCAAGTGGATCCGATCATTTCAACATTTGCAAGATCCAATCTCAGCTTTTCGTCAATGGTGTTTGCTTCATCTGTTCCAAGTTGCCTTTGTTTTTCCCGCCCACCCACCCTTTTTCTTCAATGATTCAGATTTCTTGATCAAGTATCATCTTATGGATGTGAAGTATCTCCATTCTTTTCTGTCAATGTTCTTACCCGGTGATTCTCATGAAGATTCTAACGAAGCTTCTAGTTCATCATTCTTCGTTCTCTTTTATCCGATGAATCCAATTCCAGCTTTGTCAATTATATCCTTTCATCGTTGCAAATACCTTCTCATGCCGGTGAACCTCATATTCAGTCATTTCTCGCTATTCAATTGTTCCGGAGTGCTCAAGATATCTCGAAGATTCGTGTTTCCACTCTGCATTCGTTCAAGATCTTTCGAGGATGTTCTCTCATTCAAACTATTTAATTCAACCGGTGCATTCTCCTTTTCAAGTAATCTTTTCAACGGTGTATCTTTTCAGTGGGCCCTAACCCACACGTCTTTTCCCAGGATCTTACCTAACTCTTCTTATTTTCCCAGTGTTACTCTCAAATTCTTTTCCAAGTTTGACGTAAGAATGAGTCATCAGTCAAATGCCTTTCTCCTTGATCTTTCAAATTCTTTAATCATTGGTTCAACCTTTCCATTTTTCATCCCGGAGTACCTCAACAATTTGGTGGTGTTTCTCATCGTCATTCTCAGATATTGAAGACCGAAGAAGAGTTTCTCTTTAATCTTGCTCCATTCTCTTCAAGATTCATGGTGCTAGCTTGTTGCCATCCTCTCATAATTATTTTCGATTGTGAGAATCCTTTTCACCCATCAGGAGATATTCAAGGGTATTTTCAGTTGGATTATCCGGGGCCCATCATTTCAGAAGACTTGTTCATTCTCAGTTTTCAGTTATCATTCTCCAAATCTTACCGGTGCATCATTCAAGTATTCTCTTATCAGCTCTTGATCTCTTCGTTCTCTTGTATCTAAACTCTCTCATGTATTTTCGTTCATTCTCAATTCTTACGGTGGTTCTTCCAAGATTTTGTCTTCCTTCGTTCATCATATCAATTTATTCGTTGTTTCAACCCGACCGGTGGTTCGTTCTAGACCTTTCTCAAGTTGATGCTATATCTATCTTAATCCTCTCTGCGAGAATAAGTAGTATGCCAAATCTGCTGCTTGTCATCAATTTAAATTGGTGAAGGATAAGCATAATGTAATTCTTATTCGTGTTTCAACCAAGTGATATATTCCTTATTCTAGAGGTTCATCAAAATTCTTGATTTCTTTTATTCATCTTTCTTTTCCGGAGTTCCAAGTTTCCACTTTATCTCGTCGCGAGGATCCATCTAAATCATCGCAAGGTTTCACCTTGTGTTTTCAACTTCCCTTTCTTCTCGTTATCCTTTTGTTACCGAAGTTCTTCATGGAGGCTCAACATGATGGTTCATCAAGGATTTAATTCCTTCTCGAAATGTTCATCAAGATTTCTTTTCAGAGGAGCTCATGCATTCTTCATCTTGCAATCCGGAGTGCAATTCTTTCTTTCATATCATTGGAGGTGGTATTATGTCATTCTTCATAATTTGAGTTCATGTCTCATGATTCACATGTTGTTAAGAATGAGGTATTTTAAATCCATAAATCTCGTCATTGGAGTTATCTGGGGTTATATTTCACCTAAAGCTTTCCCTAAGGATTAAAGCTATTAATGGTGATAATATATGATCCAAGTTCTTCATTTATCCTTCCGGTGAAATAAGCTTCTCATCTCCTTGTTCATATCAGTCCAATCTATTGTTTTTCCGTGAGTGGCAAGTTGTCACCTCATATTCTTGAGATGTTTTCTATAAGCCCACAACAAGCTTACTCTTTTCGTTGTTGGTTTTCCAACAACTCCATTTGACCCCTCTCCTAAGGATGCTTTCCAAGTTCAATTGTGGTAGGAGTTGTCTTTTTCTTCTCCGTTCTTCTGTTCCGATGATCTACCTTTGATTCTTTCATCAGGAGGCATTGTGATGTTGCTCTCTTCAAGCCATCATCTTGTTTGTCAAGATCATGTTCAGTTCCTTCCATTTTCAGTCGAAGTGCTGCCCAAATTATACCATTATTTTCCATCTCTATCTTGTTTTTAACCTAAGTGTTGTGCCCTTTCCTCAACTTCTTTTTGTCTTATCAAGTCTTGTATCACATTTCAACCAGAGTGATGTCCGAATTTGTTCTTCCTTGAAACTCTTCCCTACCGGAGTGCTTTCAACTTTGTTCTACTTCGTTGCATTCTTACTTTCAATCTTTTCAACTTCTCAAGGTTCTTTGGTTTCACTTGTTTATCAAAGAAGCAACTTAGTTTTACCTCTTCTCCTTCTCTTCTTTTTCCCTCCGGTGCCATTCTAGATCTCGGGACGAGATCCTCTTGTAGTGGTGGAGTGTTGTGACGCCCCGAGACCGATGTGCCAGGTGTCTTCTAGTTATTCGTTGTTATTTCGCTGTCTTTGCTTGCGTGCTGCATCTTGTCATGTCATCATGTGCATTGCATCATCATGTTTTCAAAACCTGCATCCGTCCGGGTTCCCCCAGTGCCATCTGTTGTCCGTTCTCAGCCCAGTCACACTTGCACGCGCCCGCGGCATGTCCGAAATATTATTTTATAAGTGGCCAGAAAATGTTCTCGGAATGGGATGAGAGTTGGCGTGCGGTCTTATTTTAGAGTAGGTAGGCCGCCTGCCAAGTTTCATCGCGTTCGGAGTCCGTTTGACGCCCCAACGGATAACTATAGCGGCAATATAGCCGGTCTAACGTTGGACGTTTTCGGTCTCCGGAAACAGTCGTCGGGCCTCCCTCTCTTCTCTTCTCTCAGCTTGAGACCGTCTACACAGCCCACTACCTACCGCCAGGTCCAACCTAACCTCTCTCGTCAGCCCGCGGCCCTCCTCGCGCGCGCATCCGAAAGTTGTCCCGGACCCGACCTGAGCAGTCGTCACCGTTTGTGTCCGGATCATCCCCAAACGTCTACAAAACGTCTCCGTTTTCTTATTTGGGCTCCCTAGCCTATTTTTCCCGACTGTCCGATTACGATCAGAGGGACGGATTAGCCCCTACCCAAAAATCCTATTGCTATATATAAACCAACTTGTCTAATCCCTAAAAACTAGGCCGTTTGTTCCAGATCCATCAGACAAACCCCACTCAATCTCGGCAGTCAGATCTCAAATCCTATGGCCCAGAGAGCCTCTCGCAGCCCCGCAGCTCCACCGATCGCCTCCAGCCCCGATCTGGATCGAGGCAACTCCGTCCGCCCGAATCATCTCCGCCGGCCACCAGCAGCAGCACCGGAGCCAACCTCGCGCCTCCTCTCTCGTTCCTTCCTTCTTTCTTTTCCCCGCTGCCCGTGCTCATTTCCCTCTCTCTCTCCCGTTTTGATGTGCAGTCATGCAAGCCGCAGGAGCAGCGCCGCCGCGGCCTTGTTTCTGCAGGAGGCAAGCTCCCTCGCCTGACCTTGGAACGGCCAGGTCCGTCCAGCCTCCGTCAGCCTCACCGTGCGCCAAGTCCGCCGCCGTCGTCCTGCTTCACGAGGCCCTGTGGTCCCTGCCTCCTCCCCGCCAAGTTCGCTGCTGTCGTCCTGTCTCTTCTCGGCGAGCGCCTTGCCTCTGCTTCGAAGACGAGCCAGGCGCGCCCGGGGATGACCCTCTGTATGGACCGCGCCACTGCTTCCTCTCTGTCCTGCTTGTCCGCGACCCCTGCTGCCTTGTCCCGTTCCCGGCCGCCAAATCCCACGCCGCCGCTGCTCGTTTTTCTTGTAGAGAAGTGGAAGAGAACGCCTCTGCTCGCTGCGTTGACTCTCTGCATCGGCCGCGTCCAGCCCCGATCCGCCAGCGTCTCGCCTCGATCTGGAGAGGTCCAACTCCATCCCCCGTCGGGCCGCTCCTGCTGGCCTGCTTCCCCGGCCCAAGGCCCGCTGTGAGCAGCTCCCTCAGCCCCTCCTCTCTATTTAGCCCAGCAGTGCACCAGGTTCGGCCCAGTGTATTTTTTTTCCAGATCAACGATTTATCTTTTTATCCAGAGCCGTCCAGTTTTATAGAAAAGTCCCTAGGCAACATGCATATAATAACTCCCAATTGGTGCATCGGATTAAAATGAGTTATATATGGAACTTGCTTAGAATTTTGTGTAGATTAATCTTTTGCCACTTTCATCTATGTTTAATATGTTTAAAATGTTGTTTGTTTAAATTTGCTTAAATAACTTGCTAAAATGATTTAATTCACAACTAATTAACCGTAGCTCCAAATTTAATAAACTTTATATGTAAATGGGGTAGAATTTTGCCTAGTTTAACATGGTGGCATCATCTTGCATGTTTAACAACTTTAAAATATGGTTTAGGGCAGATCAGTACCAAACCTAAAATATGCACATGAGGAGTTTCCGGACTTGTTGTTTTGTTGTCCCGGCCTCATTTAAACTTGCCTAGATTAGATAGTTTCATCATGCTTCCCCACTTACCATGTTTAACAACATTTAATATTGTTGGGTACATAAACGAGATCGAACTAAATAACTTGTCGTGGTGTTTCGTCAATATGCAACTCGTTGCATATTGAGCTCCACTTAATTTGTAGGGTTGCTTGTGCACTTTGCCATGCCATGCTTCATTAAACCGGACATGCATCATACTTGATTGTGCATCATACCATGTTCGTGTGTTGGTTGTTTACTATGTTGTGTGCTTCTTTCCGGTGTTGCTTCTTCGGGTTGGTTCCATTAACGTCGCGTTTGTGAGGACCCGTTCGACTTTGTCCGTTTGTCTTCTTCATGGACTCGTTCTTCTTCCTTGCGGGATTTCAGGCAAGATGACCATACCCTCGAAATCACTTCTATCTTTGCTTGCTAGTTGCTCGCTCTTTTGCTATGCCTATGTTGCGATACCTACCACTTGCTTATCATGCCTCCTATATTGTTGAGCCAAGCCTCTAACCCACCTTGTCCTAGCAAACCGTTGTTTGGCTATGTTACCGCTTTGCTCAGCCCCTCTTATAGCGTTGTTAGTTGCAGGTGAAGATTGGAGCTTGTTCCTTGTTGGAACATGGATATTTTGTTGGGATATCACAATGTCTCTTACTTAATTAATGCATCAATACACTTGGTAAAGGGTGGAAGGCTCGGCATTATGCCTGGTGTTTTGTTCCACTCTTGCCGCCCTAGTTTTCGTCATATCGGTGTTATGTTCCCGGATTTTGCGTTCCTTACGTGGTTGGGTTATAATGGGAACCCCTTGACAGTTTGCCTTGAATAAAACTCCTCCAGCAAGGCCCAACATTGGTTTTACCATTCGCCACCTAGCCTTTTCTTTCCCTTGGGTTCTGCAGACTCAAGGGTCATCTTTATTTAAACCCCCGGGCCAGTGCTCCTCTGAGTGTTGGTCCAACCTGTCAGCTGCCGGTGGCCACCAGGGGCAACTCTGGGCTGGCCTGCCGGAACCTTGGACAATCCGGTGTGCCCTGAGAAAGAGATATGTGCAGCTCCTATCGGGATTTGTCGGCACATTCGGGTGGCTTTGCTGGTCTTGTTTTACCATTGTCGAAATGTCTTGTAACCGGGATTCCGAGTCTGATCGGGTCTTCCCGCTAGAAGGAATATCCTTTGTTGACTGTGAGAGCTTGTGATGGGCTAAGTTGGGACACCCCTGCAGGGATTTGAACTTTCAAAAGCCGTGCCCGCGGTTATGGGCAGATGGGAATTTGTTAATGTCCGGTTGTAGAAAAGCTGAAGTTGATCTTAATTAAAATACATCAACCGCGTGTGTTACCGTGACGGTCTCTTCTCGGCGGGGTCCGGGAAGTGAACACGATGTTGGAGTAATGCTTGACGTAGGTTGTTCTAGGATCACTTCTTGATCATAAATTCTCGACCGTGCTTTTGCCTCTCTTCTCGCTCTCATTTGCGTATGTTTAGACACCATATATGCTAGTCGCTTGCTGCAACTCCACCTCATACCTTTACCTTTACCCATAAGCTTAAATAGTCTTGATCGCGAGGGTGCGAGATTGCTGAGTCCCCGTGACTCACAGATACTTCCAAAACCAGTTTGCAGGTGCCGAGGATATCGTGCAGGTGACGCAACCAAGCTCAAGGAGGAGCTCTATGAAGATCTTGTCCTTTGTGTGGTGTCGTTCTAGTTGATCAGTAGTGGAGCCCAGTTGGGGTCGATAGGGGATCTGTGTAGCATTCGGGGTAGTCTTCTTTTATTTTGGTTTCGTAGTCGGACCTTGATTGTATCTGTTTGATGTAATGCTTTATTCATGTATTTGTGTGAAGTGGCGATTGTAAGCCAACTATGTATCTCTGTCCCTTATGTATTACATGGGTTGTGTGAAGATTACCTCACTTGCGACATTGCTTTCAATGCGGTTATGCCTCTAAGTCGTGCTTCAACACGTGGGAGATATACCCGCATCGAGGGCGTTACATGATGTATGTTGGAGGCACTCGTTGTTTCGAGCAAGCCATGGATTGATGCTTGTTGGTGGAGGGGGAGTATAAACTTTACCATTCTGTTTGGGAACCACCTATAATGTGTTTAGCATGGAACATATCGCCATCTCTTAGTTGTTATGTTGACAATGAAAGTATACCGCTCAAAATACAAATCATCGCTATTTCAAAACCGAGCTCTGGCACCTCTACAAATCCCTGCTTCCCTTTGCGGAGGGCCTATCCATTTACTTTTATGTTGAGTCATCACCCTCTTATTAAAAAGCACTAGCTGGAGAGCACAGCTGTCATTTGCATTCATCACTATTAATCTATGTTGGGTATGACTATGATTGGATCTCTTTTACCATGAATTACAATGTCTAGTCAGTCCTTGATCTTTAAAGGTGCTCTGCATTTATGTTTTGCAGTCTCAGAAAGGGCTAGCGAGATACCATCTTGTTATATCATATTATGATTGTTTTGAGAAAGTGTTGTCATCCAAGATTTATTATTATGACTTGCTAGTTGATTATGCTATTGATATGAGTAATTATGAGACCTGAGAATTATTGCAAATGTGGTTAGTTATGATCTATGCTGAAAACCTGAATGTTGGCTTGACATAGTTACAACAACAAGAGCAAACAGAGTTTGTAAAAGTTTTTCTTTCTTTCTTTCAGTTTGTCAACTGAATTGCTTGAGGACAAGCAAGGGTTAAGCTTGGGGGAGTTGATACGTCTCTGTCGTATCTACTTTTCCAAATACTTTTGCCCTTGTTTTGGACCCTAACTTGTATGATTTGAATGGAACTAACCCGGACTGACGCTGTTTTCAGTAGAATTGCCATGGTGTTGTTTTATGTGCAGAAAACAGATATTCTCGGAATGACCAGAAACTCCACGGAACATCTTAGAAAAAATAATAAAAATCCTCGCCAAAGATGAAGACCAGGGGGCCCACACCCTTCTCATGAGGGTGGGGGCGCCCCCCCCCTAGGGCGTGCCCCCCTACCTCGTGGGCCCCCTGGATGCCCTCCGACGCCAACTCCAACTCTATATATTTGCTTTCAGAGAGAAGAAATCATCACGTTTTACGATACGGAGCCGCCGCCAAGCCCTAAAACCTCTCGGGAGGGCTGATCTGGAGTCCGTTCGGGGCTCCGGAGAGGGGGATTCGTCGTCGTCGTCATCATCAACCATCTCCATCACCAATTTCATGATGCTCACCGCTGTGTGTGAGTAATTCCATCATAGGCTTGCTAGACAGTGATGGGTTGGATGAGATTTATCATATAATCGAGTTAGTTTTGTTAGGGTTTGATCCCTAGTATCCATTATGTTCTGAGATTGATGTTGCTATGACTTTGCTATGCTTAATGCTTGTCACTAGGGCCCGAGTGTCATGATTTTAGATCTGAACCTATTATGTTTTCATGAATATATGTGAGTTCTTGATCCTATCTTGCAAGTCTATAGTCACCTACTATGTGTTCTGATCCGGCAACCCCGAAGTGACAATAATCGGGACCACTCCCGGTGATGACCTTAGTTTGAGGAGTTCATGTATTCACTATGTGCTAATGCTTTGTTCCGGTTCTCTATTAAAAGGAGGCCTTAATACCCTTAGTTTCCAATAGGACCCCGCTGCCACGGGAGGGTAGGACAAAAGATGTCATGCAAGTTCTTTTCCATAAGCATGTATGACTATATACGGAATACATGCCTACATTACATTGATGAATTGGAGCTAGTCCTGTGTCACCCTATGTTATGACTGTTACATGATGAACCGGATCCGGCATAATTATCCATCACTGATCCGGTGCCTACGAGTTTTCCATATACTGGTTCTCGCTTATTTACTTTCCCGCTGCTATTGTTACAATCACTACAAAATACTAAAAACATTACTTTTGTTGTCTTTACTTTTGTTGCTGCTACCACCACTATCATATTACTTTGCTACTAAATACTTTGCTACAGATACTAAGTTTCCAGGTGTGGTTGAATTGACAACTCAGCTGCTAATACTTGAGAATATTCTTTGGCTCCCCTTGTGTCGAATCAATAAATTTGGGTTGAATACTCTACCCTCGAAAGCTGTTGCGATCCCCTATACTTGTGGGATATCAATTTCCCCCTCCCGGAGGGAAGTTTCCTCGGCAGAATAGCTCCGCCAGAGCCCTAGATTGGTTCCGCCAAGGTTCCGCCTCGTGGTGGCGGAGTTTCATCCCGCGAGCTTGCTTATGATTTTTTCCTCGACGAGAGACTCCATATAGCCAAAGATGGGCATCAAAGGGCCACCAGGGGGCCCATGAGGCAGGGGGCGCGCCCCCCACCATCGTGGACGGTGGGTGGCCCCCCTCTGGTACTGTGGGCGCGCCCCCCACCCTCGTGGACGGTGGGTGGCCCCCCTCTGGTACTTCTTTCGCCCAATATTTTTTTATTCTGAAAATAATTCCCGTGGAGTTTCATGACTTTTGGAGATGTGCAGAATAGGTCTCTAATATTTGCTCCTTTTCCAGCCCAGAATTCCAGCTGTCGGCATTCCCCCTCTTCATGTAAAGCTTCTAAAATAAGAGAGAATAGGCATAAGTATTGTGACATAATGTGTAATAACAGCCCATAATGCAATAAATATCGATATAGAAGCATGATGCAAAATGGACCTATCACGGGCGGCAGATGACTTGCCACTTTTCCTTTTCTTGGCCTGGACTCTGCAGTCACATGAATATGCTTAAGTAAACAAAACAATGATTATGAATAAATGTCAATTGTTAAACTCACTTACCCCTGCTTGATGACAAAGGGTGGGAGTTTTGAAGCAATTCAGTCTCCAAATGATGGTGGTGACTCCTGATAATTTGAATTAGACGGGTTAAGACCTTGCCTAATACAACCGGCTCGTGGAAGAGATGAAGCTGGATCGTGAGAAACCTTAATACGTCACTTACAAGCGACGGGCGCGTCGGATAACCCGACGACCAATTCCCTAGAGCCGCTTTGAGTCTGGCGCCTTGATTCATGATGTGATTTATTCAAAAGAAATTTTGGATCCGAATGAGCGTCTGGATAAGAAAATTTTACTTTATGAACGACCTGCCTTATTTTCTTTGGAGACAAGGTTTCTGAGCCGGAAGAAATTGAAATTACCTCAGTCTTTCCAGCTTGACTCGCTTCAGTGTTATCTTGAGAATAAGATGAAGGAAATATGCCCTAGATGCAATAATAAAGTTATTATTTAATTCCACATATCATAATAAATGTTAATTATTCATGCTAGAATTGTATTAACCGGAAACTTAGTACATGTGTGAATACATAGACAAACAGAGTGTCACTAGTATGCCTCTACTCGACTAGCTCATTAATGAAATATGGTTAAGTTTCCTAACCATAGACATGAGTTGTCATTTGATTAATGGGATCACATCATTAGGAGAATGATGTGATTGACTTGACCCATTCCGTTAGCTTAGCACTTGATCGTTTAGTTTAGTGTTATTTCTTTCTTCATGACTTATACATATTCCTATAACTATGAGATTATGCAACTCCCGATTACCGGAGGAACACTTTGTGCGATACCAAATGTCACAACGTAACTGGGTGATTATAAAGGTGCTCCACAGGTGTCTCCGATGGTACTTGTTGAGTTGGCATAAATCAAGATTAGGATTTGTCACTCCGATTGTGGGAGAGGTATCTTTGGGCTCACTCGGAAATGCACATCACTATAAGCCTTGCAAGCATTGTAACTAATGAGTTAGTTGCGGGATGATGTATTACGGAACGAGTAAAGAGACTTGCCGGTAACGAGATTGAACTAGGTATTGAGATACCGACGATCGAATCTCGGGCAAGTAACATACCGATGACAAAGGGAACAACGTATGTTGTTACGCGATTTGACCGATAAAGATCTTCGTAGAATATATGGGAGCCAATATGAGCATCCAGGTTCCGCTATTGGTTATTTACCGGAGACGTGTCTCAGTCATGTCTACATAGTTCTCGAACCCATAGGGTCCGCACGCTTAAAGTTCGGTGACGATCGGTATTATGAGTTTTTTGTGTTTTGATGTACCGAAGGTAGTTTGGACTCCCGGATATGAGCACGGACATGACAAAGAGTCTCGAAATGGTCGATACGTAAAGATCGATATATTGTATGACTATATTCAGAGACCGGAAGTGTTCCCGGTACTTTCAGAGAAAACCGGAGTGCCGGAGGGTTACCGGACCCCCCCCCCCCCGGAGAAATAGTGGGCCTTATGGGCCTTAGTGGAGAGAGAGGGCTGTCCTAGGGCAGGTCGCATGCCCCTCCCCCTCTGGTCCGAATTGGACTAGGAGAGGGGGGCGGTGCCCCCTTTCCTTCTCCCTCTCCCCCTTCCTTTCCCCCTCCTAGTAGGAGTAGGAAAGAGGGGAGTCCTACTCCTACTAGGAGGAGGACTCCTCCTGGCGCGCCTACAGGGGCCGGCCGGCCTCCCCCTTGCTCCTTTATATACGGGGGCAGGGGGCACCTCTAGACACACCAGTTGATCTGTTGATCTCTCCTAGCCATGTGCGGTGCCCCCCTCCACCATAATCCACCTCAATCATATCATAGGGGTGCTTAGGCAAAGCCCTGCGTCGGTATCATCATCATCACCGTCATCACGCCATCGTGCTGACGAAAATCTCTCGTGAAGCTCTGCTGGAACGGAGTTCGTGGGACGTCATCGAGCTAAACGTGTCCTGAACTCGGAGGTGTCGTCCGTTCGGTACTTGGATCGGTCGGATTGTGAAGACGTATGACTACATCAACCGCGTTGAGCTAACGCTTCCGCTTTCGGTCTATGAGGGTACATGGACACACTCTCCCCTCTCGTTGCTATGCATCCCATGATCCTGTGTGTGCGTAGGAATTTTATTGAAATTACTACGTTCCCCAACAGTGGCATCCGAGCCAGGTTTATGCGTAGATGTTATATGCACGAGTAGAACTCAACCGAGTTGTGGACGGTACAAGTCATACTGCTTACCAACATGTCACACTTTGGTTCGGCGGTATTGTTGGATGAAGCGGCCCGGGTCGACATTACACGTACGCTTACGCGAGACTGGTTCTACCGACGTGCTTTGCACACAGGTGGCTGGCGGGTGTGAGTTTCTCCAACTTTAGTTCAATCGAGTGTGGCTACGCCCGGTCCTTGAGAAGGTTAAAACAACACCAACTTGACAAACTATCGTTGTGGTTTTGTGCGTAGGTACGAACGGTTCCTGCTCAGCCCATAGCAGCCACGTAAAACTTGTAACAACAAAGTAGAGGACGTCTAACTTGTTTTTGCAGGGCATGTTGTGATGTGATATGGTCAAGACATGATGCTATATTTTATTGTATGAGATGATCATGTTTTGTAACTGAGTTATCGGCAACTGGCAGGAGCCATATGGTTGTCGCTTTATTGTATGCAATGCAATCGCCCTGTAATGGCTTCACGTTATCACTAAGTGGTAGCGATAGTTGTAGAAGCAATATTTGGCGAGACGACAACGATGCTACGATGGAAATCAAGGTGTCACGCTGGTGACAATGGTGATCATGATGGTGCTTCGGAGATGGAGATCACAAGCACAAGATGATGATGGCCATATCATATCACTTATATTGATTGCATGTGATGTTTATCTTTTATGCATCTTATTTTGCTTAGATCGATGGTAGCATTATAAGATGATATCTCACTAAATTTCAAGGTACAAATGTTCTCCCTGAGTATGCGCCATTGCGAAAGTTCGTCATGCCGAGACACCACGTGACGATCGGGTGTGATAAGCTCTACGTTCACATACAACGGGTGCAAGCCACTTTTGCACATGCAGAATACTCGGGCTAAACATGACAAGCCTAGCATATGCATATATGCCCTCGGAACACTAAGACCGAAAGGTCGAGCGTGAATCATATAGTAGATATGATCAACATACTAATGTTCACCATTGAAAACTACTCCATCTCACGTGATGATCGGACATGGTTTAGTTGATATGGATCACGTGATCACTTAGATGATTAGAGGGGTGTCTATCTAAGTGGGAGTTCTCTAATAATTTGATCAATTGAACTTTATTTTATCATGAACTTAGTACCTGATAGTATTTGCATGTCTATGCTGTTGTAGATAGATGGCCCGTGCTATTGTTCCATTGAATTTTAATGCGTTCCTTGAGAAAGCAAAGTCGAAAGATGATGGTAGCAATTACACAGACTGGGTCCGTAACTTGAGGATTATACTCATTGCTGCACAGGAGAATTACGTCCTGGAGGCACCACTAGGTGCCAAACTTGCTGCAGGAGCAACACCAAATGTTATGAACATCTGGCAGAGCAAAGCTGATGACTACTCGATAGTTCAGTGTGACATGCTTTACGGCTTAGAACCGGGACTTCAACGACGTTTTGAACGTCATGGAGCATATGAGATGTTCCAAGAGTTGAAGTTAATATTTCAAGCAAATGCCCGGATTGAGAGATATGAAATCTCCAATAAGTTCTACAGCTGCAAGATGGATGAGAATAGTTCTGTCAGTGAGCATATACTCAGGATTTCTGGGTATAACAATCACTTGATTCAACTGGGAGTTAATCTTCCGGATGATAGTGTTATTGACATAATTCTTCAATCACTGTCACCAAGCTACAAGAGCTTCGTGATGAACTATAACATGCAAGGGATGGATAAGACGATTCCTGAGCTCTTCGCAATGCTAAAGGCTGCGGAGGTAGAAATCAAGAAGGAGCATCAAGTGTTGATGGTCAACAAGACCACCAGTTTCAAGAAAAAGGGCAAAGGGAAGAAGAAGGGGAACTTCAAGAAGAACAGCAAACAAGTTGATGTTTAGGAGAAGAAACCCAAGTCTGGACCTAAGCCTGAGACTGAGTGCTTCTACTGCAAACAGACTGGTCACTAGGAAGCGGAACTGCCCCAAGTATTTGGCGGATAAGATGGATGGCAAGGTGAACAAAGGTATATGTGATATACATGTTATTGATATGTACCTTACTAATTCTCACAGTAGTGCCTGGGTATTTGATACTGGTTCTGTTGCTAATATTTGCAACTGGAAACAGGGACTACGGATTAAGCGAAGATTGGCAAAGGACGAGGTGACGATGCGCGTGGGAAATGGTTCCAAAGTCGATGTGATCGCGGTCGGCACGCTACCTCTACATCTACCTTCGGGGTTAGTTTAGACCTAAATAATTGTTATTTGGTGCCAGCGTTGAGCATGAACATTATATCTGGATCTTGTTTAATGCGAGACGGTTATTCATTTAAATTAGAGAATAATGGTTGTTCTATTTATATGCGTAATATCTTTTATGGTCATGCACCCTTAAAGAGTGGTATATTCTTTTTGAATCTCGATAGTGAAGATACACATATTCATAGTATTGAAGCTAAAAGATGCAAAGTTGATAATTATAGTGCAACTTATTTGTGGCACTGCCGTTTGGGTCATATTGGTGTAAAGTGCATGAAGAAACTCCATTCTGATGGACTTTTGGAATCACTTGATTATGAATCACTTGGTACTTGCGAACCATGCCTCATGGGCAAGATGACTAAAACACCATTCTCCGGAAGAAAGGAGCGAGCAACAGATTTGTTGGAAATCATACATACTGATGTATGTAGTTCGATGAATGTTGAGGCTCGTGATGGATATCATTATTTTCTCACCTTCACAGATGATTTGAGCAGATATGGGTATATCTACTTGATGAAACATAAGTCTGAAACATTTTAAAAGTTCAAAGAATTTCAGAGTGAAGTGGAAAATCATCGTAACAAGAAAAAATAAAGTTTCTATGATCTGATCGTGGAGGAGAATATTTGAGTTACGAGTTTAGTCTTCATTTGAAACAATGCGGAATAGTTTCGCAACTCACGCCACCCGGAACACCACGGCGTAATGGTGTGTCCGAACGTCGTAATCGTACTTTACTAGATATGGTGCGATCTATGATGTCTCCTACTGATTTACCACTATCGTTTTGGTGTTATGCTTTAGAGATGGTTGCATTCATGTTAAATAGGGCACCATCTAAATCCATTGAGACGACTCCTTATGAACTGTGGTTTGGCAAGAAACCAAAGTTGTCGTTTCTTAAAGTTTGGGGCTGCGACACTTATGTGAAAAAGCTTCAACCCGATAAGCTCGAACCCAAATCGGAGAAATGTGTCTTCATAGGATACCCAAAAGAAACAGTTGGATACACCTTCTATCACAGATCCGAAGGCAAGACTTTTGTTGCTAAGAATGGATCCTTTCTAGAGAAGGAGTTTCTCTCGAAAGAAGTGAGTGGGAGGAAAGTAGAACTTGATGAGGTAACTATACCTGCTCCATTATTGGAAAGTAGTTCATCACAGAAACCGGTTCCTGTGACACCTACACCAATTAGTGAGGAAGCTAATGATGATGATCATGAAACTTCAGATGAAGTTACTACCGAACCTCATAGGTCAACCAGAGTAAGATCGGCACCAGAGTGGAACGGTAATCCTGTTCTGGAGGTCATGTTACTAGACCATGACGAACCTACGAACTATGAGGAAGCAATGATGAGCCCAGATTCCACAAAATGGCTTGAGGCCATGAAATCTGAGATGGGATCCATGTATGAGAACAAAGTGTGGACTTCGGTTGACTTGCCCAATGATCGGCAAGCCATCGAGAATAAATGGATCTATAAGAAGAAGACAGACGCTGATGGTAATGTTACTGTCTACAAAGCTCGACTTGTTGCGAAAGGTTTTCGACAAGTTCAAGGAGTTGACTATGATGAGACCTTCTCACCCGTAGCGATGCTTAAGTCCGTCCGAATCATGTTAGCTATTGCCACATTTTATGATTATGAAATTTGGCAAATGGATGTAAAGACTGCATTCCTGAATGGATTTCTGGAAGAAGAGTTGTATATGATGCAACCTGAAGGTTCTATCGATCCAAAGGGTGCTAACAAAGTGTGCAAGCTCCAGCGATCCATTTATGGACAGGTGCAAGCCTCTCGGAGTTGGAATAAACGTTTTGATAGTGTGATCAAAACATATGGTTTTATACAGACTTTTGGACAAGCATGTATTTACAAGAAAGTGAGTGGGAGCTCTGTAGCATTTCTAATATTATATGTGGATTACATATTGTTGATTGGAAATGATATAGAATTTCTTGATAGCATAAAAGGATATTTGAATAAGAGTTTTTCAATGAAAGACCTCGGTGAAGCTGCTTACATATTGGGCATCAAGATCTATAGGGATAGATCAAGACGCTTAATTGGACTTTCACAAAGCACATACCTTGACAAAGTTTTGAAAAAGTTCAAAATGGATCAGGCAAAGAAAGGATTCTTGCCTGTGTTACAAGGTGTGAAGTTGAGTAAGACTCAATGCCCAACCACTTCAGAAGATAGAGAGAAAATGAAAGATGTTCCCTATGCTTCAGTCATAGGCTCTATCATGTATGCAATGTTGTGTACCAGACTTGATGTGTGCCTTGCTATTAGTTTACTGGGAGGTACCAAAGTAATCTAGGAGTGGATCACTGGACAGCGGTCAAGAACATCCTGAAATACCTGAAAAGGACTAAGGATATGTTTATCGTTTATGGAGGTGACAAAGAGCTCATTGTAAATGGTTACGTTGATGCAAGCTTTGACACTGATCCGGACGATTCTAAATCGCAAACCGGATACGTGTTTATATTGAACGGTGGAGCTGTAAATTGGAGTAGTTCTAAACAAAGCATCATGGAGGGATCTACGTGTGAAGCGGAGTACATTGCTGCTTCGGAAGCAGTGAATGAAGGAGTCTGGATAAGGAGTTCATATCCGATCTAGGTGTCATACCTAGTGCATCGGGTCCAATGAAAATCTTTTGTGAAAATACTGGTGCAATTGCCTTGGCAAAGGAATCCAGATTTCACAAGAGAACCAAGCACAACAAGAGACGCTTCAATTCCATCCGCGATCAAGTCTAGGTGGGATACATAGAGATTTGCAAGATACATACGAATCTGAATGTTGAAGACCCGTTGACTAAGCCTCTCTCACGAGCAAAACATGATCAGCACCAAGGCTCCATGGGTGTTAGAATCATTACTATGTAATCTAGATTATTGACTCTAGTGCAAGTGGGAGACTGAAGTATATATGCCCTAGAGGCCATAATAAAGTTATTATTTATTTCCTCATATCATGATAAATGTTTATTACTCATGCTAGAATTGTATTAACCGGAAACTTAGTACATGTGTGAATACATAGACAAACAGAGTGTCACTAGTATGCCTCTACTTGACTAGCTCATTAATCAAAGATGGTTAAGTTTCCTAACCATAGACATAAGTTGTCATTTGATTAATGGGATCACATCATTAGGAGAATGATGTGACTGACTTGACCCCTACCGTTAGCTTAGCACTTGATCGTTTAGTTTACTGTTATTGCTTTCTTCATGACTTATACATATTCCTATAACTATGAGATTATGCAACTCCCGATTACCGTAGGAACACTTTGTGTGATACCAAACGTCACAACGTAACTGGGTGATTATAAACGTGCCCTACAGGTGTCTCCGATGGTACTTCTTGAGTTGGCATAAATCAAGATTAGGATTTTTCACTCCGATTGTCAGAGAGGTATCTCTGGGCCCACTCGGTAATGCACATCACTATAAGCCTTGCAAGCATTGTAACTAATGAGTTAGTCGTGGGATGATGTATTATGGAACGAGTAAAGAGACTTGCCGGTAACGAGATTGAACTAGGTATTGAGATACCGACGATTGAATCTCGGGCAAGTAACATACCGATGACAAAGGGAACACCGTATGTTGTTATGCGATTTGACCGATAAAGATCTTCGTAGAATATATGGGAGCCAATATGAGCATCCATGTTCCGCTATTGGTTATTTACCAGAGATGTGTCTCAGTCATGTCTACATAGTTCTCGAACCCGTAGGGTCCGCACGCTTAAAGTTCGGTGACGATCGGTATTATGAGTTTTTTGTGTTTTGATGTACCGAAGGTAGTTTGGAGTCCCGGATATGATCACGGACATGAAAAGGAGTCTCGAAATGGTCAAGATGTAAAGATCGATATATTGTATGACTATATTCGGAGACCGGAAGTGTTCCGGGTAGTTTCGGAGAAAACCGGAGTGCCGGAGGGTTACCGGACCCCCCCGGGAGAAATAGTGGGCCTTATGGGCCTTAGTGGAGAGAGAGGGCTGTCCTAGGGCAGGTCGCGCGCCCCTCCCCCTCTGGTCCGAATTGGACTAGGAGAGGGGAGTGGTGCCCCCTTTCCTTCTCCCTCTCCCCCTTCCTTTCCCCTCCTAGTAGGAGTAGGAAAGAGGGGAGTCCTACTCCTACTAGGAGGAGGACTCCTCCTCCTGGTGCGCCTACAGGGGCCGGCCGGCCTCCCCCCTTTCTCCTTTATATATGGGGGCAGGGGGCACCTCTAGATACACAAGTTGATCTGTTGATCTCTCCCAGCCGTGTGCGGTGCCCCCTCCACCATAATCCACCTCGATCATATCGTAGTGGTGCTTAGGCGAAGCCCTGCATCGGTAGCATCATCATCACCGTCATCACGCCGTCGTGCTGACGAAACTCTCCCGTGAAGCTCTGCTGGATCGGAGTTCGTGAGACGTCATCGAGCTGAACGTGTGCTGAACTCGGAGGTGCCGTGCGTTCGGTACTTGGATCGGTCGGATCATGAAGACGTACGACTACATCAACCGCGTTGTGCTAATGCTTTCGCTTTCGGTCTACGAGCGTACGTGGACACACTCTCCCCTCTCATTGCTATGCATCACCATGATCCTGTGGGTGCGTAGGAATTTTTTTGAAATTACTACGTTCCCCAACATAAGAGGCATCAGCAAGTTCAATAAAAAGACGGCCGAGGGAGTCAAGTTCTACCTCCGAATCATCATCAGCTGCCGGCTCATGTGCAACAGCCAGCTTATTTCTTTTTGGCGCTAGGGTGGGTTTCAATTTGTGTGCTTCTTTCCTTCTCCAGAATACATCAGTTGCCTGTAATTGTGATAAATGAGAAATCTGCAGTATGATAAGCAAATACAATATAGAATAAGGATAGAACTCTGCAAAGACACTTACTAGAGCCACAAGATTCTTCAAGCAAAAGGGAGCAAGCCTTGTTATGGTACATTTTTTCAGGGGCTCGTCCAGTAGCTTCTTAACAGCTTTGTTAACTTCAGTTTTGGTCAAATCGACTTGACATACACATTGAACGTCGTTTGACTCACCGGTATAATTGAACATCAAGTCGGTCCGGCGACTTAATGGCTAAATCCGCCAGCTGATCCAACACTGGGTCAAGTCAACCCTAGTGAGGTCGTTTGCCTTCAAGGCCCTTATCTTGGAACAGAGGGGGCAATTTGTTGATGTTCTTCATCAGTACCCCAACCCGGATAGACAAGGGTTGCATTAAGACGATCTGGTCTATAACCCAGCAGGGCATTCTCGTCGGCAGAGCCGATGTTCCTATAGTAGAACCATGTCATAGTCCATCCTTTTGGATGACTCGCCAATTTTACCTCTGGAAACGGATAATTTTTCTATCTCTGGAGAGACACTCCACCAAGTTCGACACTGGGGTCGTATGCGCACTCAATTCGATGGTTTATGTTAAAAAAACTCTCGAAAGAGAGCAACAGTTGGCTCTGTCTGAAGATAGACTTCGCAAAAAACTTGAAGTTGAGTTAAGTTGGTCATTGAGTTTGGACCGATGTCTTGGGGGCGGAGGTCGAAGAAGTGAAGGAAATCCCTAAGGAATTTTGAGCCGGCTGGTGTAAAGCCACTCTGGACATGATCCACAAAGACAACAACCTCTCCTTGACCAAGATGGGGGGTTCCCCTTCTGGTACTCACCAGCTAATAACATCTTGAGCTGGTAGTAGACCTTGAGTCACAAGATTATCGAGTACAAACTTGGTTACTCGAGACTTTGCCTAGTTACAAGTTGTAGTATTTGACATGATGAGTCACCCACAGATTAATAAATGTGGACAAAATATGAACGGTGGGTCATTTATGGATGACAAGTCGCCTGGTAGTTTATACGATAAGTTGGCGGCTCGGTAAAATGGCTATGAACAAGGGACGAATCAACATGCTAATGAGTCACCAAAGTTACAAGCCGGTCTAATGGAGGAATAACTATGACTTCTACGACAGGCAAGTTATGATATACAATAATGAGCAGTCTAATGGAGGAATAACTATGACTTCTACAACACGCGAGTTATGACATACAATAATGAGCAGGAAAGACATGGGGCATCTCATCCTAAATTAAAGGTTTTCATTTTCAGCTAAGTTTTGAATAAAGAAGTTTCTATTGGAAGCATCTATGTTTATGGATCTACAAAATGGTTCAAAAAGGAAAAATATTCGCTAAACCTAAGGTGAAGCACTCGAAGTAACAGCTAAATCTACTCGTGGAGTTTAAAGAAGATCCAAAGTTCCTAGATGCAAAAATGGTGTCATGACTAGCACCGCCGTAATTCTGTGAGAAGCTCATTGAAAACTAGATCTACACATCGACGGCAGTAAAGAGCAGATGCACGATGACAAACTCTGGTGAACTATGAAGGGGGTAATGTAGATCTGGAGGAGAGATATTAGCATATCTGGCTGCGGCAGAAGATGGCGGAGAGGTTTGGTCGAGATCTGGCAATGACCAGGCGGCATCGCGGTCCTGGATGAGGTGGCCACTGAGGTCGAACAGGCATGGCGACGTTCCTGATGCGGGAGAGCTCGGGTGCAAGGAAGAAGAAGGCTTGGGAGCAAATAAGTAAAAGTAAAAAAGGACCCCCTGGCATGTATTTGTAAGAAAAAAGGAGAAGGGTAAGAGGCCGGCGCGAAAATAGAGGAGCCGTGGTAAATTTTTGAGTAATGGTATATATATATATATATATATATATATATATATATATATATGCAAAGATCCATTGTGATGTCATACTGGAGCTCCTGGAATTTTGGAAGGTGGCGTCATGATTCAAAGATATGGAAAAATAACAAGTGTTAAGTATCATAAGTCGGATTTTTAGACCTGGAGAAGATGCAGATATGAAGGGAAGATGACTCGCTATGTTCATCGGGCTGAATATTGACATGAATGAATTCAAATCAATCTGGGGGCTAATGTTGGCGATATAACCCCACGGTATGACCCACCTAGTTGGCCCGAGTTATCCAAGTGGCGACTGATGAGCAAGACTCAAGATGGGTTGTGATGTTCAAGATCTCAAGGCATGTAGGCCGGCTCGTAGAATGTACTGGCTCAGGGCCTAGTACTTGAATACGGCGGCTCCTGGCCCAGAAGTATAAGTCACTGCATGAAGCTTCCTTACCTAGGAAACAAGACAACTAGGAAACATACTAGGTCACGGATCATATTACGGCCCAGACTCTATTGTAAGCCCTGGGCCTCCACCTGTATATAAAGGGGAGCCCCTGAGGGGAAAAGACTAAGTTATGAGCTCTCGAGTACTAGGTTAGCCAAGTTGCAACCCTGTAATCGATATCACCAGCATCAATATCAATCAAGAAGGAGTAGGCTTTTACCTCCATCATGAGGGGCCGAATCTGGGTAAACCCTTGTCTCTCGATTCTGATCAACCCCATTCAAGCAATCACCTAGCGGTTATGGCCTCATGACTAAGTCCTTTCACGAGGACATTTGCCATGACAAAACCACGACATGCTTCTTCTTGACGAGTGTGCTCAAATTCCTCATGCTAGCATGTCCAAGTCGTCGATGCCATAGCCAGCACTCTAAAGCTTTTGCCAGTAGACAAGTGACTGGTTTAGGACCTCGAGAGAAATCTACAATGTACAAATCACCTCTCCTAAAGCCTTAGAAGACTTTGGACTTGTCATATTCCATTAGCACAATGCATCTATATTTGCCAAAGATGACAATCATACCAAGATCACAAAGCATTTAGATAGACATGAGGTTGTATCCTAAGGACTTGACAAACATCACTTTTTCCATGTGTCGGTCCATTGAGATATCAACCTTACCTAGACCCAATACCTTGATTTTTTTCCTTTGTCAGCATAGGTGACATGCTTTGGATGAGACAGAGTAAGGAGAGCATCGGTGAGGAGATTCCAATCACCAGTCATGTGATTGGTGCAGCCACTGTCCAGAACCCATTCAGTAGCTTTAGGTCTGTCATCTTGTAGAAGAATTAGTCTCACTTACAAAGTCATATACTTCAGTTTGAATAATATGATGATCAATTTCGTCGGTGAATTTAATCACATAGAACACAACTAGCAGCATAGGTATGTGAGAAATGAAGAATTCATTTTATCATGATTAGCTTGCATCCCAACAAGCACTATGTAAGGTCTTCAGCAAGTTCATCAGTCATTTATTGTGTCTAAAGACCTGACCCTATAGAAGAGATTAGTTCTTCTTCTTAACCACCCACATCTGAATGGGTGGCTGAGAAGTAATGTAATGCAAAGCATTGATAAAAAACTTAGGCATTGAAGAATATGCATTTCTCTTCACAGCAGGAGTATAGTACTCATAAGAGTATGCAGAGAAATTCTTAATGGATTTGTGCACATAGTGATTTGAAGAATAATGCACATATTCATCAAACTGTTGTTTGTTTCCCTGTGAAGACACATTAGTTCGAGTATAAGTTGGCTGCATCCATTTGACAACTCTGGTCCAGGTGAAGAATTTTCCCTGGGGTTATTCTTCTTTGGTGGTGTCATGATGACATTCACCTGGAGATTTTGAAGAAGACTTTTGGGCACCCAGATTTTCTTCATTGGGGGACCATTCCTGCAGTTAGTACCAACAAACCTAGCAAATACTTCACCATTCTGATTTTTGAATGGCTTATAGCTAAAGTCAGATGACTCATCAGAAGAATGTGGAGTATCACGGTTGTAGCCAAATAGAGTGGATGGATCAATTGGAGGTCCTTTTGTAGCAACCCATATGGTTATGGGATAGTGCTCAGGTTTCCAATAAGATCCATCAGCGTTCAGCTTTCTCTCAAAAGAAATACCCTCTTTCCTAGGGTTTCTATTCAGAATCTGCTTCTTGAGCACATCACAAAGAGTTTGGTGCCTTTTAGGCTTTTGTGCATGCCTGTGACGTATAATTCCTTCAGACCTGCATTTTCGTTAGTAACACTTGTGGTCCCCTCAGATGAGGGGATTGAAACCACAGAGAAATTTGAAGATATAGCAGCAGTTGAAGCATTTGAACATTCAGTTGAAGAATTTGCATTATCATGTTCAAGGCATTTTAAGCATGGAGCAACAAATTCTTCCTGAGCGGTGTTGATCTGTTGAGCGAGTAATGAATCATTGTCTTTCTGAATATCATCATGAGATGCTCTCAGCTTCTCGAGTTCTTGCTTCCTTTGAAGAAATTCATAGGAAAGCTTCTCATGTTCGGCTGAGGGGGCCACATGACGACTTTCGAGTTCATCATGTTGTGACTTAAGACGTCTGAGGTCTTCAGACAAACCTTGACTTCAATCCATTTCCTCATCTAACAGATCATCACTTTTTGCTAGCAATTTTTGCATCTTTTACATAGTAGTTTGTTGTTCAGTTGCAATTTTAGCCAGTTTCTTATAGCTAGGTTTTGCTTCAGACTTAGAGTCATCATCACTTGAAGTATTGAAGTAAGCTTCTCATGAGGTTACCTTGGCACCTCTTGACATGAAGCATAGGTGGGAGTGTACTCATCAGCGTAGTCCTCAGGGTTGGTGGAGTCACCATTTTCTTCATGGCCGAAGATGGACTTGCTGACAAACTCAATAGGGAGGGCCAAGCTAGACACCCCAAAGTCAGACTCCTCCTCAGATACCTCGGCTTCATCTTGATCAGATTCTTCCTCAGAATCCATTTCCTTCCCAATGAAAGCGTGAGCTCTACCGGATGTGCTTTTCTTCCTTGACGATGATTTTGATGAAGACTTTGAGGACTTCTTATTTTTGTCATCAGAGTCGTCATCCTTGCTAGACTTCTTCTTTCTTGAGCCCTTTTGCCACAGGGAGCAGTCAACTATGTAATAGCTTGGCTTCTTGCATTTGTGACAAGTTCTCTTGTTGTAGTCTCAAGCAGAAGCTTCTCTAGTGTTCTTCGAGTCATACTTTGAAGACTTTCCAAAGCGACTCCACTTGGAAAACTTCTGGAACTTCCTCGCTAGCATGGCCAGTTCTCTGCAAATTTGCCCAGCGCTATCAGTACTGCATTTAGACTCTTCTTCTTCAGATGAAGAAATTACCTTGGCTTTAGCTTTTGCGTTCGGAGCGTGGGGTCGTCCATAGATGGGACCATACATATCTCTCTTCTCAGCTTGCTTAAATTCATGAGTATTGAGCCTCTCAAGAATATCAGCAGGATCAAGTGACTTGTAATCAGGATGCTCTTGAACCATCAGGGCCAAGGTGTCAAAGGAACTGTTAAGGGACCTCAACAATTTCTTCACCACCTCGTGGTCAGTAATATCAATGGCACCGAGAGCCTGTAGCTCATTTAAGATATCAGTGAGGCGATTGAAGGTTTGATGAAAATTTTCACCGTTGAGCCTCTTGAAGTGATTGAAGAGATTGCAAAGCACATCAACTCAAGAGCTGTGTTGAGTGGACACTCCCTCATTGACCTTGGAGAGCCTATCCTAGATAAGCTTTGATGTTTCCAGTGCACCCACTCTACCATATTGTCCTTTGTTGAGATGTCCACATATGATGTTCTTTGCTTGAGAGTTGAGTTACTTGGATCTCTTCACATCTACAACATTAATGTTAGGGCCAATAATGGGGATGCCGTTCTTAATGACGAACCAGAGATCATTGTCAATTGCCTCAAGATGCATGCACATCTTGTTCTTCCATAAAGGATAGTCTGTGCCATCGAAGATGGGGCACGCAGCAGAGACCTTGATCATACATGTAGTCGACATAACTAAAACTCCATGTGGTTAAACCAAAATCACACAGAACAAGGGAGTGCCTTGCTCTGATACTAATTGAAAGCGTAGGTTTACTCCCTGAGGGGGTGAATGGGAGATTTTTAGATATTCATCGAACTCTGAAGAATTTGACGAAGTTCAGAGTGAAGAAATAGAAATGAGAGGGAACTAAGTCATCACAGAAATGAAAGGATGCATACAAGATACATACGGATGAAGAACATGCAATCATATAGTCATACAAGCATGAGGAAGATGAACTGAATAAATAGAATGCAACATGATGGAAGTCTTTAGTTCAAGTTCTTCAGAAAGTAGATCACAAGTTCTTCAGCAGCAGAATAACGTAAGGGAAGGGTGAGGAATTTGAAACTAGGTTGGCTCGGTGAAGACACAGTGATTTGGTAGACCAGTTCCAGTTGATGTATCAATTGTACATCTGGTTGAGGCGGTTGAGACGAACTCAAAGGACACATAGTCCTCACCGTATTCCTCTTGAGCTGTCACTTAAACCTCGCCCAATCACTCGTGGTAAGTCTTCAAGGTAGACTTCCAAAACCTTCACACACTTGTTAACTGGCACACCACAATGACTCTTGGGTGCTTAGAACATGACGCCTAACCGCTTGGAAGAATGAAAGTCTTCAAAGGTAAAAGGCATCGGATCACACAAATCAACCTCTTCAGTGATGCTCAATTACTTTGGCTCTGGGTTTTTCCTCACTTAGGATTCTATCAAAGTCTTTAGAGGATGGGTTGCTCTCAAATGACAAGTGTCAAGTTCTCTTTGAGCAGCCAACCAACAAGTGGTTGTGGGGGCGGCTATTTATAGCCAGGGGTAACCCAACATGAATTGCCATAAATGCTCTTCTCTGATATGACCATTGTCGGGATAAGGATCCACTTGATAGTTGGCCCGTGGTGTAGCAATGGTCGGAGTTTGAACTGTCAAATTCATCGGGGCACTCAATTTCCTCACGTTAGGCAGATCACACTAGCAAAATCCTAACTCCTCAGCCTGACCAAATTTGTCAGCGACCAGATGAACTTCATCACTACCGCTACAAATGCGTCAACTGTTTCGGAGATTTCCAAAGGCTTCACTCGAAGCGGCTTGTGTATGTATAGGTTTGAGCATCACTTTGGAAATGTGAACTATGATTCACCTAGACCACCTTTAATAGTACGGTTTTCCCTATGACTCAAATAAGAAGAAAGAAACTACCAAAGCAAAAGTATTCAAGCTTCATAGTCTTCACATCAATTTCTTCAAAGGTTGTACCAATTTTATCACCAAATTCTTCACTTGAAGAAATCCATTTTGGGGGTCGTCTTCCATGTGTTAAACCAAATCTTCAGGGACTATATCTCTTGTGTACACTCACAAACACATTAGTCCCTCAACCTATTTTTCTTCAATACTCCAAAACAACTAAGGGGTCACTTGATATACTTACAACTTTGCAATTTATCCATCTACCTATACAAGATTTGATCCTTGCAAGTAATGAGTCCAAGGGGATTGACAACCCTCTTACCCGTGTTGGGTGCAAGTATTTGCTTTTGTGTGTGCATGTGCTATTCACGAGGCTTTGCATGATTCTCCTATTGGCTCTCACTAAGGGAACTACTTATCTCTACTGTACTGCATCTCCCCTCCTCTTCGGGGAAAATCCCAACGCGACTCACAAGTAGCAATCACCGGCTGGGGTGGAGGCACCAGACCACGACTAGATCCAGCAACCAATCTGCTAGGAGCTGCAGCCAAGCCCGACGCCGTAGCCTCCTAGGGATCTGGCACCAGGGCGCCCCAGCCCGAAGCCGCGTTGACCGCAGGCGCCGTCATGTTGGACCTAGCCGCCTCGGACGTCGCCGCACGAGCGCACTTTTCCCGCTGGGGCCACGCAAGACCAGCAGCCCAGGCCTCCCGGTCCTAGGCCACCTGGTCGCGCGCAGCCCGCTTGGCCTCAAGCTTGGACCGGAGAGCCGCCTCGTACTCCAAGTCAGACGCGGCCTCCATTGAGCCCTCCCGGCGACGCTTAGCACCTGAGGCCACCTCGCTAACGAGCCATGGGACTTGTTCATGGACGCGACCTCAAGAAACGAATGGGAGAGTGGATCTAGTAAGACGACATATGGGGAAAGGGTAGCGAGGCACGTCGCGAGAGGAAGCCAGAAACCCTAGATCAGGGACACGGAGACCTTTGGGGATCCATATATAACCGCACGACACCGGGTCAACCGGCTTTGGGAGCAGCGGCCCGAGCGCCGCCCCAGAAGGCCTCAGCATAGACTAGGCAACCGACGCACGAGGGAGCAGGGGGAACTGAACCCATGAGGAGAGACCCAACTTAGCCCTAGCCAGCGGCCCAGGGAGACGACTAGGGCCCATAGATCCCATTATAGGGCCCAAATTCCCAGCCGCATCCAAGACGCCACTCGTGGCTAGAGTACCCTCCCCCCAGCCAACACAGTCGCCATCGGTGCGCCACCACCCACCGACGATGCGCTCAGGGAGGAAGCAGGAGAGGAAGGAAGGGACGACATGGCATTAGAATCACAGAAGGACGTCGGAGCAGGAACCAGCAGCTGATACGTCTCTAACGTATCGATAATTTTTGATTGCTCCATGCTATATTATCTACTGTTTGGGACATTATTGGGCTTTATTATCCACTTTTATATTATTTTTGGGACTAACCTATTAACCGGAGGCCCAGCCCAGAATTGCTGTTTTTTGCCTATTTTAGGGTTTCAAAGAAAAGGAATATCAAACGGAGTCCAAACAGAATGAAACCTTCGGGAACGTGATTTTCTCACCGAACATGATCCAGGAGACTTGGACCCTACGTTAAGAAACAAGGGAGGAGGCCACGAGGTAGGGGCGCGCCTACCCCCCCCCCCCTAGGCGCGCCCTCCACCCTCGTGGGTCCCCTGTTGCTCCATCGACGTACTCCTTCCTCCTATATATACCTACGTACCCCCAAACGATCAGATATGGAGCCAAAACCCTAATTCCATCGCCGCAACTTTCTATATCCACGAGATCCATCTTGGGGCCTATTCCGGAGCTCCGCCGGAGGGGGATCCATCACGAAGGGCTTCTACATCATCACCATAGCCCCTCCGATGAAGTGTGAGTAGTTCACCTCAGACCTACGGGTCCATAGTTATTAGCTAGATGGCTTCTTCTCTCTTTTTGGATCTCAATACAATGTTCTCCCCCTCTCTTGTGGAGAACTATTCGATGTAATCTTCTTTTTGTGGTGTGTTTGTTGAGAACGATGAATTGTGGGTTTATGATCAAGTCTATCTATGAACAATATTTGAATCTTCTCTGAATTCTTTTATGTATGATTGGTTATCTTTGCAAGTCTCTTCGAATTATCAGTTTGGTTTGGCCTACTAGATTAATCTTTCTTGCAATGGGAGAAGTGCTTAGCTTTGGGTTCAATCTTGCGGTGTCCTTTCCCAGTGACAGTAAGGGCAGCAAAGCACGTATTGTATTGTTGCCATCAAGGATAACAAGATGGGGTTTTCATCATATTGCATGAGTTTATCCCTCTACATCATGTCATCTTGCTTAAGGTGTTACTCTGTTTTCATGAACTTAATACTCTAGATGCATGCTGGATAGCGGTCGATGAGTGGAGTAATAGTAGTAGATGCAGGCAGGAGTCGGTCTAGTTGTCTCGGACGTGATGCCTATATACATGATCATACCTAGATATTCTCATAACTATGCTCAATCTCTCAATTGCTCAACAGTAATTCGTTCACCCACCGTAAAATACTTATACTCTTGAGAGAAACACTAGTGAAACCTATGGCCCCGGGTCTATCTTCATCATATTAATCTTCCAATACTTAGTTATTTCCTTTGCTTTTTTACTTTGCTTTTATTTTACTTTGCATCTTTATCATAAAAATACCAAAAATATTATCTTATCATATCTATCAGATCTCACTCTCGTAAGTGGCCGTGTAGGGATTGACAACCCCTTATCGCGTTGGTTGCGGGGATTTATTTGTTTTGTGCAGGTACAAGGGACTCGCGCGTAGCGTCCTGTTGGATTGATACCTTTGTTCTCAAAAACTGAGGGAAATACTTACGCTACTTTGCTGCATCATCCCTTCCTCTTCGGGGAAAAACCAACGCAGTGGTCAAGAGGTAGCAGCAGCCCAACAGCTGGGGAACAGTAATGAAACTTACCTGAGGGACGACCGTGCCAGTGAATGTGCATCCAGCCCTGCTCCAGTGGCGAGCACACTTCAGGACGTCCGCGCCAACCCGACATGAACGTCGAGCGCTTCACACCCCCGAAGTGAGAATTTAACGACGAGACCCAGGCAGTGGAACCACCGTGTCCTCATCTTCGGAGTCGGGGACCTCGGTGAGGAGTGCCCATAATCGATTGGCAGCGGCTCCGAACCACCACACAACTCCCCAGTGAGCGACAAGGCAGACAACGGAGGCGAGGAAGGCACGGGGGGATGCACGAGAGAGGAAGAGGGGGAGGGAGGGGAAGGCTGCGACAGCAGCCACCAGGCCAGTGGGCAAGGGAGAGGACGGATGGGAGGGGAGAGTAGAGCGAAGGGGGGAGGAGAGCCATCCGAAGCTCAACCTTCTACATTCATGTGTTTTTTTATTTTCCTCATTACTGAGCCCTTCAAGCCAAGAGCAAGGAAGACCCTGATTTCAACATTGCAAGTGGAACGATGATGGTGCACTGTTGACACTTGAAGGAGCCCTGGACTAAGGGGTCCTCAGGCATCCGACCTATTAGACATGGGCCGGACTGATGGGCTATGAAGATACAAAGGCCGAAGACTCTACCCGTGTCCGGATGGGGCTCTCCTTGGCGTGGAAGGCAAGCTTGGCGACTAAATATGAAGATTCCTTTCTTTGTAATCGACCTTATGTAACCCTAGATCCCTCTGATGTCTATATAAACCGGAGGGCTAGGTCCGTAGACAGATATATCCTCATAATCATAGTCAGACATGCTATACTTTTAGGGTTTAGTCATTAGAATCTCGTGGTAGATCAACTCTTGGAATACTCATATTCATCGGGATCAATCAAGCAGGAAGTAGGGTATTGCCTGCATAGAGAGGGCCTGAACCTGGGTAAACATTGTGTCCCCTGTCTCCTATTATCATCAACCTTAGACGCATAGTTCGGGACCCCCTACCCGAGATCCGCCGGGTTTGACACCGACATTGGTGCTTTCATTAAGAGTTCCACTGTGTTGTTGTCAAAAGGTTTGATGGCTCCTTCAATCATCTACAACGACGCTGTCCAAGGGGAAGTCTTCCTCCCCGGACAGATCTTCGTGTTCAACGGCTTTGTACTGCAGGCCAACTCGCATGGCCATCTGGAGCATATCGAAAGCTACGCCCCTGGCCACTAGGTCAGATTTGGAAGCTCGAACTATGTCGCGGATATCCGTGGAGACTTGATCTTTGACGGATTCGATACCACGGCAGCCGCTCCCTGCCACCACGATGAACATGACGCAAATCTGCCATCGGTCCATATGCAGGAGATAGTACATGTAGCTGCTCGGGCCCTATATCCGGAGCAGCTCGCGCCATCCAAAGACGGGAAGCTCAACCCTGCCGCGGAAGCCGCAGACTCAGCGGTGTTGGAGCCGCACACAGACTTAACTTCAAGTGACATCTATGTCACCAGAACCACGGACTTGTCTCCGGCTACAGGTTCCAAACCTTGTGTGTCCGTGTATGTCGAGCTTGATTGGTCATCGATCGTTGAATTAAGCTCCGCGAACATCTTCCAACACTCGCCTTTGGGCACGTGCTAAGCTCGTTAAGAGCACTATCTTTAGCGGGGGGCTCACAGCTGAATTGTATCCAGTTCAAACTGGAGGCTGATGACGGAGAATTTCGCTTCCCACCCACCGCCCACTTCATAGCCACTGTCAAAGACTTAACTGGCATGCTCGATTACGGCTCCGACGACATCAACGACATGGACGACGATGTCGGAGAAGAAGAGGCCCAGAACCCGCCGTTTACCGGACACTGGACGGCCACTTCCTCGTACGATGTATACATGGTGGATGCACCAAAAGAGAATAGTGGCGATGACAAAGAAGATCCAGTTGAGGATAAACCTCCCGAGATACAATCCAAGCACCGGCGTCAGCGGCGCCGCTCCAAGTCACGCCGCAGCAAAGACAGCAACACCAGCACAAGAGAATATAACACTCCAAAAGGCGCCGAAGACAATGAAGACCCCGTTGATGCAACTGCCGAACAGGATGAACGGGCAGATGGGCAAGTTAGCCCTCGTAAACAGGCCACGCATGAAGACTCGAAGGATAGTAATTATCTTCCGCTCTCCGAAGATGAGGCGAGCCTCGGCACTGAAGATTTCATCGTGCCTAAGGAACCTCTTGAGCAGGAGCGCTTCAAGCGCCAGCTAATAGCCACCGCAAGGAGCCTGCAAAAGAAGCAGCAGCAGCTTCAAGCTGACCAAGATCTGCTCAACGATAAATGGACCGATGTCCTAGCAGCCGAAGAATACGACCTCAAGTGCCCAACCAAAAGCTACCTGAAGCGCAAATTTCTACCTCAGTTCGATGACGAGGCACCGGAGCACATACCACCATCGTGTAATGCAGCTGACCGACCACCACGTGGTCGGGATAAAACGGAAACTCAAGCCGAACACCAGCCCGCCCCGCCTCATCGCAAATATAGAGGTAAAACAGCTCATGGTCATACATATGACCTTTGTCAGGACCTGAACAATAGATCAGGACATACTAGATCGATCTACAGATCGCGAGGACGTGCCTCGACACGTGACAACGGCTATCTATTCGGACGTGACAAACCTAGTCATGCGTGTTGGGGATCGTTAAAGAAATTAAAAAATTTCTACGCATCACCAAGATCAATCTATGGAGTAACTAGCAACGAGAGGGGAGTGCATCTTCATACCCTTGAAGATCGCGAGTCGGAAGCGTTGCAAGAACGCGGTTGGAGGAGTCGTACACGTAGCGATTTAGATCGCGGCTAAATCTGATCTGAGCACCGAACAACGGTGCCTCCACGTTCAACACACGTGCAGCCTGGTGACGTCTCCCGCGCCTTGATCCAGCAAGGAGGAGGGAGAGGTTGAGGAAGAAGGCTCCAACAGCAGCACGGTGGCGTGGTGGTGATGGTGTGGCAGTTCTCCGGCAGGGCTTCGCCAAGCTCACGCGGAGGAGGAGAGGTGTTGGGGAGGGGAGGGGCTGCGCCTTGGATGTGGTGCTGCAGCCCTCCCCTCGCCCCTCTATTTATAGGGAGAAGGGGGAAGGGGGCCGGTCCCTCTAGATGAGATCTAGAGGGGGCGGCGGCCAAGGGGGAGGGGGCTTGCCCCCCAAGCAAGGGGGGCCCCCCTTTAGGGTTCCCCCCAAACCCTAGGCGCATGGGCCCTGGGGGGATGGCGCCAAGCCCACTAGGGGCTGGTTCCCTTCCAACTACAGCCCATAAGGCCCTCCGGGGCAGGTGGACCCCCGGAACCCCTCCGGTGGTCCCGGTACAATGCCGGTATACCCCCGAATATTTTCGGTGACCGTATGATGACTTCCCATATATAAATCTTCACCTACGGACTATTCCGGAACTCCTCGTGACATCTGGGATCTCATCCGGGACTCCGAACAACATTCGGTAATCACATACAAATCTTCCTAATAACCCTAGCGTCATCAAACCTTAAGTGTGTAGACCCTATGGGTTCGGGAACCATGCAGACATGACCGAGACAACTCTCCGGCCAATAACCAACAGCGGGATCTGGATACCCATGTTGGCTCCCACATGTTCCACGATGATCTCATTAGATGAACCACGATGTCGAGGATTCAAGCAATCCCGTATACAATTCCCTTTGTCAATCGGTATGTTACTTGCCCGAGATTCGATCGTCGGTATCCCAATACCTCGTTCAATCTCGTTACCGGCAAGTCACTTTACTCGTTGCGTAACACATCATCCTGTGACCAACCGTTAGTCGCATTGAGCTCATTACGATGATGTCTTACCGAGTGGGCCCAAAGATACCTCTCCGTCATACGGAGTGACAAATCCCAGTCTCGATTTGTGCCAACCCAACAGACACTTTCAGAGATACCCGTAGTGCACCTTTATAGTCACCCAGTTACGTTGTGATGTTTCGCACACCCAAAGTATTCCTACAATATCTGGGAGTTGCACAATCTCATGGTCTAAGGAAAAGATACTTGACATTATAAAAGCTTTAGCAGACGAACTACACGACCTTGCGCTATGCTTAGGATTGGGTTTTGTCCATCATATCATTCTCCTAATGATGTGATCCCGTTATCAATGACATCCAATGTCCATGGTCAGGAAACCGTAACCATCTATTAATCAACGAGCTAGTCAACTAGAGGCTCACTAGGGACATGTTGTGGTCTATGTATTCACACATGTATTACGATTTCCGGATAACACAACTATAGCATGAACAATAGACAATTATCATGAACAAGGAAATATAATAATAACCATTTTATTATTGCCTCTAGGGCATATTTCCAACAATGCATGGGCCGAAAGCCGCAAATGGACTCCATCGGAGCTACGCCGAGATGCGGCCCGATATAAAGGCACCGCACACCCTCTTTGCTTCACTGACGAAGTCATGGAACATGAATTCCCAGAAGGGTTTAAACCCGTAAATATCAAATCGTATGATGGAACAACTTATCCCACGGTATGGATCGAAGACTTTATTCTCCATATTCATATGGCCCACGGCGACGACCTTCATGCCATTAAATACCTCCCCCTAAAACTCAAAGGACCAGCCCGGCACTGGCTGAACAGCCTGCCCAAAAATTCCATCGGCAGCTGGGAGGACTTGGAAGAAGCCTTCCTTGACAACTTCCAAGGTACATATGTTCGACCTCTGGACGCTGATGAATTAAGCCATATAGTTCAACAGCCCGGAGAGTCTGCCAGGAAATTCTAGACTAGGTTCTTAACTAAAAAGAACCAGATCATCGACTGTCCAGATGCCGAAGCCCTAGCGGCCTTTAAACACAGCATCCGCGACGAATGGCTCGCCCGCCACCTTGGCCAAGAAAAGCCGAAGTCCATGGCAGACCTCATGGCACTCATGACCCGCTTCTGTGCGGGTGAGGATAGTTGGCTGGCCCGTAGCAAAAACAATGCAAGCGACGCCGGCACCCCTGAAGCCAAAAATAGCAACAACAAGTCCTGACGCAACAGATATAAGCATCGAAACAACAATGACAACACCAATGATACGGCGGTCAATGCCGGATTCAGTGGCTCTAAGTCTGGTTAGCGGAAGAAGCCATTCAAAAAGAACAATTCGGGCTCATCTAGCTTGGAACGCATACTCGATCATCCGTGCCAGATTCATGGCACCCCAGACAAACCATCCAATCATACCAACAGAGCTTGTTGGGTTTTTAAACAGGCCGGCAAGCTAAATGCCGAAAGCAAGGAGAAGGGATCGCAAAGCGAAGACGTCGATGACGAGGAGCCCCGACCACCAAACACAGGGGGACAGAAGAAGTTTCCCCCTCAGGTCAAAATGGTGAACATGGTATATTCTGCCCACATCCCCAAGAGGGAGCGCAAGCGCGTGCTCAGAGACGTATATGCGATAGAGCCAGTCGCCCCAAAATTTAATCCATGGTCGTCATGCCCGATCACTTTCGATCGCCAGGACCATCGGACCAGTATCCGTCATGGCGGTTCAGCCGCACATGTCCTGGACCCAATAATTGATGGGTTCCACCTGACGCGAGTCCTGATGGACGGTGGTAGCAGCCTCAACTTGCTCTATCAGGATACAATGCACAAAATGGGCATTAATCCATCACGGATCAAGCCCACCAAGACTACTTTTAAAGGAGTCATACCAGGTGTAGAGGCCCGCTGTACGGGCTCAATCACACTAGAGGCTGTCTTCGGATCTCCGGACAACTTCCGAAGCGAGGAGCTAATCTTTGATATTGTCCCCTTTCGCAGCGGCTATCACGCACTGCTTGGACGAACCGCATTTGCTAGATTCAACGCAGTGCCACACTATGCTTATCTCAAGCTCAAGATGCCCGGACCACGCGGTGTCATAACAGTTAATGGAAGCACAGAATGCTTCCTCAGTACTGAGGAGCACACCGCTGCCTTAGCAGCAGAAGTACAGAGCGGCCTTTTCAAGCAGAACCTCAATTCGACGGTCGAGCCCCCGGACACTGGCAAGAGAGTCCATACTACTCTGTAGCAGGACAACTCAGCTTGTAAAGAGCTCGACTAGCAATTCGGCCTTCGTCCCAGTCCTGATCAAGTAGCGGCGTTCGTACCGCGCGTACATAACTACACACTCAAGATACCATGGCATAGACGGAGGCATAACTAGCCTGTGATCAACAAATACGGCTCGACCGCTCCCGGACACACATACCCTCACTGTTTTCCTTTTCTCCTTTTCAGATTTTCTTTCCACAGGTTCCCCCTGGTGGCCCAATCACTGGTCCTTTCAAAGGATAAATATACCAAGATGACATGAAGCACAGATGTATAGGGGAATTTTTAGATAGTGTCTCTAACAATCACTCTACCTGTTTTCAGGACCCACACGCAGCTCTCTCTTGGTCGTGGCTTAGCCCATTGCTTATTGCACTATTTGTATCAATGCGCTTCAATGTATTAATAAAATTATAACGGAAAGAGTTTGCGACCCAAATTCTGCGGCCTTGGCTCATTACCCTTGCTCTTTTTTCTGTTTTCCTTTTTATTTTTTGATCACTTTATCAAATAGCACCCGTACACTCTGGTACGTTTTAATTTGCCAGGGGCTTCATAGCACCCCACAACATGGCAACAAAAGTCCGAACACTTTTATAGTATAGTTCGGCACCCCGAATTTAGCACTATATGCATTGGCTCCGAATCATGTCTTTGGTCAATAGTTGGGTTGCCCGGCTCCTGTGCTTACTACCTTATGTTCCGCTGTTATATTACATAACACAATTTGTTTCATCATGCAAGGCAGAGACAACATGAAGATATTCATTCAAAAATAATGTCTTGCGCACATTGCGTCGCCACAATGCAGGACCCCTCCAGGATGTCTTCAAAATACCACTCCGGCGTGCGGTGCTCCTTGCCTTCAGGTGGCCCCTCGGTCACAAGTTTGACGACATCCATCTTCGCCCACCACACCTTGACGCGGGCGAAGGCCATGTGCGCGCCCTCGATGCAGGCCGACCTCTTGACGATGTCCATCCGAGGGCAGGCACCTACCAGCCGCTTCACGAGTCCGAAGTAGCCACTGGGGTATAACTTCGGCAGGCCACAGCCGGATTATTAAATCCTTCATGGCCAGTTCGGCCACCCTATGCAGCTCGACCAGCTGTTTTAGCTAATCGCTAAAGGGCACTAGATGTTCTGGTGCATGATATTGCGACCAGAACAGCTTCTCCGTTGAGCTCCCTTCTTCCGCTCGAAAGAACTCCGCAGCATCCGACACACTGCGCGGCAGATCTGCAAACGCCCCTGGAGAACTCTGAATCCGGGTTAGTAAGAAATATTTCTTCTTCACATACTTGCTTTGCATACTAAACGCCTTACCCGCCACGATCTTCTTGGCCTCCTGGATCTACTGGAGGGAACCCTAGGCTTCAACTCGGGCCGCTTCCTCACTTTGACGAGCCTTGGCGAGTTCGGTCTCTCGAGCCGAAACATCGCACTCCAAGGTCTCATACTTCTTCACAGTGTCCTGGAGATCTTGATGGACCTCGTTCAACCTGGTCTTAAGTTTCTTACGAGCGGCCTGCTCCTTGACAGCTTTCCCCTCGGCTTCGGCCAGGGCCTTTTTAAGGGCCTCGACCTCTGTCGTTGCTCCTACACATATCATGACACTACGGTCAATATACATCATTTATTCTTTCTGAATATATAGCGAGTCATTACATACCTTGCTGGTCTTCCAGCAGCTTCCTCGCTTGGCCGAGCTCCTCCTCGGCCTGCTCCAGTCTCTGCTTTAGTCCAGAGACTTCGGCAGTGTGTGAGGTCGCGGCCAGCAACGACGCCTGCTTATTCACATCAGACACATTTAGTCAGTTTACTGTGAAATTTAATTGATCCTTTGTCCGTATTTTATTCCCGAACACCGAACAATGTCTCAGGGGCTACTGTCTATATTGGGATTTTCCTTGTTACGCCGCTTACCTCAAAACCTGTCAGCGGACCGCTGCAGGCTTCGGTCAGTCCGCTCTTGACGGACTGAACCTTCTAAATCACCGTACCCATAAGGATACGGTGTTCTTCCACAATGGAAGCACCTCGTAGCGCTTCTAGCAGATTATCTGGTGCCTCTGGTTGGACAGAGGTCACTGGTGGAACAGGCACATGTAACACCCCGGATATGATTTACCCAATATGTAATCCAACTCTTGCCATTTCCGGCGTTAAGTTATTTTATTTCTCGGATTCGGGTTTTTGTCTCCGTGTGTTGTTGTTGTTGTCATGCATCTCATATCATGTCATCATGTGCATTGCATTTGCATACGTGTTTGCCTCATGCATCCGAGCATTTTCCCCATTGTCCGTTATGCATTCCGGCGCTCCGTTCTCCTCCGGTGGTCATTTCTACCTTTCTTTCGTGTGTGGGGGTTAAACATTTCAGGATTGGACCGAGACTTGCCAAGCGGCCTTGGGTTACTATCGGTAGACCGCCTGTCAAGTTTCGTACCATTTGGACTTCGTTTGATGCCCCAACGGTTAACCGAGGAACCGAGAAGGCCTTGTGTGTGTTGCAGCCCAACACCTTTCCAATTTGGCCCAAAACCCACCAAAACCCTCTCCATCATCTAGAGCGTTTGATCACGATCGCATGGCCGAAAACCACACCTCATTTGGACACTCCTAGCTCCCTCTATGCCTATATATAGGGCTCTCCCCAAAAATCCCGGGTCATCTTCCCCGAAACCCTAGTCCCACTCCTCTCCGCGCGGCCAGACACGTCCGCCGGCCGCTGGACGCGTCCGACTCACCCCGCCGCCGCCACGTGGCGCTCTCCGGTTCGTCCGCCGCCCGCGCCCACTTCGCCGGCCCGTAGGGCCCGCGGGAGGCCCTCCCGGCCCGGTGCCGCGCCACCCGCGCCCGCCTTCGGCTCCGCCGCGTGACACCGTCCTCCGCCGTCGCCGACTCGTCGCCGGCTAGCGGAAGCTCCGCCGCGGCAAGCTCGCCGCGGCCACGTCACCACCTCGCCGACGTCGCGCCTCCGTCGCCTCTCCCCACCGTCGCTGGCGGCCCCTCTGACCGGATCCGGGCAGGGACCGGCCAGATCCGGCCATTCCTCGCCGACCCCGGCCACCACCGCCTCACCGGAGTGCGTGCGCCGCCGCCTCGGTTCGCGGACCCAGCGAACCCTAGATCTCAGATCCACATATCTCGGTTGACTTTCCCCCTCTCCCTTATTTTTTCGCTATGTTCATCATGTTGTATCTCCTCATCCGTAGATCCGTTTTGGGCATATAGCATATCAAATTGTTCATCTCAGAGAGCGCATCATTTCATCCCATTGCATCATTTTCATTTGAGTTCATCTTGATGCTCGAAATGCTTTTAGAAGAATGCTATTTGAGATAAGTGTCAGATCTGCTGCTCCAAATAGCTATTTGTCATTTTTGCCATGATTATTGTGTGCATGATATGCCCAGGAGTTCTACATATGTTTTGTTATATGCTTTGTCATCTTTATAGTGGTGCCATCCATGTACTTTTGTGATGTGTGTGGTGAATAGCACAAGCTTGCAAAGTGGTGCATTTGTTAATGCTGATTTCAGGGACTTAGCATTTCCACTAAGTCCTTGAGTTGTTCTTATCAATATGCCATATGTTCAGGTTGTTTTCTAGTGATCCGTGCCTCTTTTGAGGATGATAACTAAGGATGTTTTGTTAATCTTATAGTGCTTTATCCATCCATGTCTTTGTTTGCAATTATGGAGCACCCTTGCTTGAGTCAATCGAGCTCTACTTTTGTCATTTCGTGAATCTGGGCAGATTGTCTACTTGTTAGCAATTTTGTCGAGGATGTTATAGTTGATCCGTGCATGCTATGTTATTGTTCTTGCCATGTATAGCTTGTATAATGTGTATTCTTGATGGGTGTATGCTTAGATTGTCATGACTTGCTCTGTAGTGAGTTCATCGAGCTCGTAAATATGCCTACTTGATATCTGTTTTGCATGCTCCAGTTTTTCACTAAGTTTGTGATCTGATTATGTTTTTGCCATGTTCACATGCTTGCAATTGTATTTTCTGATCCCTTTTGGCTCAAGGTCACTAAAGGACTTTTGTTAAGCTCTTTGAGTAGCTCCATGCCATGCTTTACTTTGTCATGTTCAGGCCCTGTAGCATATAGTTTTCATGCTCCAAAGTGTGCTACCTGATCTGAAATTCCAGACAAGTGTTAATTTCACTAAGTCTTAAATATGTTTACCAATTGCATTTTTGTCATGCTTGTTTGAACGTGTTAATGGATGAATTAGCCGTAGCTCAGTGTTCCTCTTTCGTTAAGCATCATGAATGGATCCCTGCCACGTATTTTGTTGCCATGTTTGGGTGCTGTAGCATGTTCATCTTGTTGCATTTAGATGGTCACTTGTTGTATATCGCAGACCGGTGCCATATTTGTTTTGCTTGCCATTTCCAAACCATGTCTCCGATTCCGGCGTTCTTTATATCGTTTTCAAGCGAAATCATCTCACCTTTCTAGTGGCACACTTGGATTTCCAAGTTGAGGCCAGGTTCATTCATCTCTTGTCAAATCTTGCATATACATCACATATCGCATCCCGCATAGCATACCATGTTTGCATCATGTTGCTTGAGTTGTGCACGTGGTTGATTGCGTTCCTTTTGCTTGTTTGTCTTGTTTGGGTAGAGCCGGGAGATGAGTTCGCTAACGAGGAGCCCGTTGAGTTTGCTTTTGAGGATCCAGTCAACTCTGACAATGTTGCAGGCAAGATGATCATACCCTCGAAATCACTTCTATCTTTCCTTTGCTAGATGCTCGCTCTTTTGCTATGCCTATGCTACGATGCCTACCACTTGCTTATCATGCCTCCAAAATTGCCATGTCAAACCCCTAACCCACCATGTCCTAGCAAACCATTGATTGGCTATGTTACCGCTTTGCTCAGCCCCTCTTATAGCGTTGCTAGTTGCAGGTGAAGATTGGAGACCGTTCCTTGTTGGAATATTATTTACTTGTTGGGATATCACTATATTATCTTGTTATCTTAATGCATCTATATACTTGGTAAAGGGTGGAAGGCTCGGCCTTTTGCCTAGTGTTTTGTTCCACTCTTGCCGCCCTAGTTTCCGTCATATCGGTGTTATGTTCCCGGATTTTTGCGTTCCTTACGCGGTTGGGTGATAATGGGAACCCCTTGATAGTTCGCCTTGAATAAAGCTTTTCCAGCAATGCCCAACCTTGGTTTTACCTTTTGCCACCTAGCCTCTTTTTCCCTTGGGTTTTCGGAGCCCTTGGGTGACTATAGGTTCTTGTCCTCTCCAAATGTTCTTGGTGACTTGGATATTGATCTCATTCTCAGAATGGATTGGCTTTCTAAGCAAAAGGCTCAGATTGATTGTGCTGCCAGGAAGATTCAATTGACTCATTCGTCAAAGGATGTAATTGTCTTTGCCGCTCGTGATGATACCATCCGTCTGTTTTCTCTCAATGAGAAGGGTGAACTGGATGCCATCTCTCAAATTCCAGTCGTTTGTGAATATCAAGACGTCTTTCCAGAAGAGCTTCCAGGAATGCCTCTGCACCGGCCAGTTGAATTCGTCATTGATCTTGAGCCTGGCACGGAACCTGTGTGCAAACGTCCTTACAAGCTCGGACCTGAAGAGTTGAAGGAGCTGAAGAAGCAACTCGATATTCAAGAGCGAATGGGTCTCATCCGACCTAGTTCTTCTCCATGGGGTTGTGGAGTTCTTTTTGTGAAGAAGAAGGATGGAACGGACCGACTTTGAGTTGATTACCGTCCATTGAACAAGAAGACTATCAAGAACAAGTACCCACTTCCCAACATCAACGAGCTATTCGAACAACTCAAAGGTGCCCAAGTATTCTCCAAGCTTGATCTTCGTATGGGTTATCATCAAATTCGAATCCGTGAGCAAGATATTCCCAAGACGGCTTTCAGGACAAGCTATGGTTCATATGAATACACTGTCATGTATTTTGGCCTCGTCAATGCTCCTCCGACTTTCTCTCGCATGATGAACTTCATCTTCAACGCCTACACCAATGACTTTGTTTTGGTCTATCTCGACGACATTCTAGTCTTTTCGAAGAACAAGGAAGATCATGCCAAGCACTTGCGTTTGGTGCTCGATAAGCTCAGGGAACATCAGTTCTACGCCAAGTTCTCAAAGTGCGAGTTTTGGCCCGATGAGGTTCTTTACCTTGGGCATATCATCTCTGCCAAGGGCATTGCGGTGAATCCTGAGAAGGTGTCTGCAATTGTGAATTGGGAACCACCTCAGAACGTGAAGCAACTCCATAGCTTCCTCGGTCTCGCAAGCTATTGTCGAAGGTTCGTGGAGAACTTTTCTAAGATCGCGAAGCCTCTCTCAAATCTTCTCCAGAAGCACGTCAAGTACGTTTGGTCTCCGGAGTGTGACATTGCTTTCAACACTTTGAAAGAGAAATTGGTTACTGCTCCAGTTCTGACTCCTCCTGATGAATCCAAACCGTTTGAGGTCTTCTGCGATGCCTCTCTTCAAGGTCTTGGCGCAGTGTTGATGCAAGAGAAGAAAGTTGTGGCTTATACCTCTCGCCAGTTGAAGCCCAATGAGAAGAACTACCCCACTCATGACCTCGAGTTGGCGGCAGTTGTGCATGCTCTTTTGACTTGGAGACATCTCTTATTGGGAAGAAAAGTGGACATTTTCACTGACCACAAGAGTCTCAAGTACATCTTCACTCAGCCTAATCTCAACCTCAGGCAGACTCGATGGGTCAAAATGATTCAAGAGTATAATCCGAGTATCGAGTATACTCCAGGCAAGGCCAATGTGATTGCTGACGCTTTGAGCAGGAAGGCTTACTGCAACAATCTGATTCTCAAGCCTTATCAACCCGAGCTTTGTGAAGCTTTCCGCAAACTTAATCTGCAAGTTGTTCCTCAAGGTTTCCTCGCCAACCTTCAAGTCTCTCCTACCTTGGAAGATCAGATTCACCAAGCCCAGCTTCTTGATGCTATGGTGAAGAAGGTGAAGATTGGGATTGCCTAGAGTCAACCCAAGTACAAGTGCTACCGCCTTGATGACAAGGATACTCGCTTCTTCGAGGATCGTATTGTCGTGCCCAAAGGTGACCTTCATAAAGTGATCATGAACGAGGCTCACAATTCTCTCCTCTCCATCCACCCTGGGACCACGAAGATGTATCAGGACCTCAAACGGGCTTATTGGTGGACTCGAATGAAGCGCGAGATTGCTTAGTTCGTGAATGAATGTGATGTCTGCAGAAGAGTGAAGGCAGAACACCAAAGGCCAGCTGGTCTCCTCCAACCTCTTGCCATTCCAGAATGGAAGTTTGACCACATTGAGATGGACTTCGTGACTGGGTTTCCAAAGTCCAAGCGTGGCAATGATGCTATATTCGTTGTCATCGACAAACTCACTAAAGTGGCTCACTTTCTGCCTATCAAAGAGTCTATCACTACAGCTCAATTGGCGGAGCTTTATACCTCTCGAATTGTCTCGCTGCATGGTATTCCATAGGTGATCTCTTCAGACCGTGGCAGCATCTTTACCTCAAAGTTTTGGGATTCTTTTCAGAAGGCCATGGGCACCAACATCCACTTCAGCACTGCTTTCCATCCTCAAACTAGCGATCAAGTCGAGTGTGTCAATTAGATTCTTGAAGATATGCTCAGGGCTTGTGTGATCTCCTTCGACATGAAGTGGGAAGATTGTCTTCCTTATGCTGAATTCTCCTACAACAATAGTTTTCAAGCAAGTTCGGGCAAGGCCCCATTTGAAATTCTGTATGGCAGGAAGTGTCGTACCCCTCTCAACTGGTCTGAAACCAGTGAACGTCAACTTCTGGGAAATGACTTAATCACAGAGGCATAAGAGATGTGTAAAGTCATTCGAGATAACCTCAAAGCAGCCCAATCGCGCCAGAAGAGCTACTATGATAGTAAGCACCATGATTTGGCTTTCGAGATCGGAGATCATGTTTACCTCCGCGTCTCTCCAATGAAAGGTACTCGTTGCTTCGGTATCAAAGGGAAGCTTGCCCCTAGATACGTCGGACCTTTCAAGATCGTCAGCAAGAGAGGCGATCTCGCCTATCAACTCGAGCTTCCTTCAAACTTTGCCAATGTTCACGACGTGTTCCATATCCCTCAGCTCCGCAAGTGCTTCAAGACTCCTGACCGCACCGTCAACTTCGAAGACTTTGAGCTCCAAGAAGATCTCTCTTATCGTGAGCACCCCGTTGCTATTCTTGAAGAGACTGAACGCAAGACTCACAATAAGTCAATCAAATTCCTCAAAGTCAAGTGGTCACACCATTCTGACCGTGAAGCCACCTGGGAACGCGAGGATCACCTCCGTTCTGAGTACCCGGCGTTCTTCCAGTCCTAGATCTTGGGACGAGATCCTTTCGTAGTGGTGGAGTGTTGTAACACCCCGGATATGATTTACCCAATATGTAATCCAACTCTTGTCGTTTCCGGCGTTAAGTTATTTTATTTCTCGGATTCGGGTTTTTGTCTCCGTGTGTTGTTATTGTTGTCATGCATCTCATATCATGTCATCATGCGCATTGCATTTGCATACGTGTTCATCTCATGCATCCGAGCATTTTCCTCGTTGTCCGTTTTGCATTCCGGCGCTCCGTTCTCCTCCGGTGGTCATTTCTACCTTTCTTTCGTGTGTGGGGGTTAAACATTTCCGGATTGGACCGAGACTTGCCAAGCGGCCTTGGGTTACTACCGGTAGACCGCCTGTCAAGTTTCGTACCATTTGGACTTCGTTTGATGCTCCAACGGTTAACCGAGGGACCGAGAAGGCCTCGTGTGTGTTGCAGCCCAACACCTTTCCAATTTGGCCCAAAACCCACCGAAACCCTCTCCATCATCTAGAGCGTTCGATCACGATCGCGTGGCCGAAAACCGCACCTCAATTGGACACTCCTAGCTCCCTCTATGCCTATATATAGGGCTCTCCCCAAAAATCCCGGGTCTTCTTCCCTGAAACCCTAGTCCCGCTCCTCTCCGCGCGGCCGGACGCGTCCGACTCGCCCCGCCACCGCCATGTGGCGCCCTCCGGTTCGTTCACCGCCCGCGCCCACTTCGCCGGCCCACAGGGCCCGTGGGAGGCCCTCCCGGCCCGGTGCCACGCCGCCCGCGCCCGCCTTCGGCTCTGCCGCCTGACGCCGTCCTCCGCCACCGCTGACTCGTCGCCGGCCAGCGGAAGCTCCGCCGTGGCAAGCTCGCCACGGCCACGTCGCCTCCTCGCCGCCCCCTGCCTCGCCGACATCGCGCCTCCGCCGCCTCTCCCCGCCGTCGCCAGCGGCCCCTCCGACCGGATCTGGGCAGGGACCGGCCAGATCCGGCCATTCCTCGCCGACCCCCGCCACCACCGCCTCACTGGAGTGCATGCGCTGCCGCCTCGCTTCGCGGACCCAGCGAACCCTAGATCTCAGATCCACATATCTCGGTTGACTTTCCCCCTCTCCCTTATTTTTTTCGCTATGTTCATCATGTTGTATCTCCTCATCCGTAGATCCTTTTTGGGCATATAGCATATCAAATTGTTCGTCTCAGAGAGCGCACCATTTCATCTCATTGCATCATTTTCATTTGAGTTCATCTTGATGCCCGAAATGCTGTTAGAAGAATGCTATTTGAGATAAGTGTCAGATCTGCTGCTCCAAATAGCTATTTGTCATTTTTGCCATGATTATTGTGTGCATGATATGCCCAGGAGTTCTACATATGTTTTGTTATATGCTTTGTCATCTTTCCAGTGGTGTCATCCATGTATTTTTGTGATGTGTGTGGTGAATAGCACAAGCTTGCAAAGTGGTGCATTTGTTAATGCTGATTTCAGGGACTTAGCATTTCCACTAAGTCCTTGAGCTGTTCTTATCAATATGCCATATGTTCATGTTGTTTCCTAGTGATCCGTGCCTCTTTTGAGGATGATCACTAAGGCTGTTTTATTAATCTTATAGTGCTCTATCCATCCATGTCTTTGTTTACAATTATGGAGCACCCTAGCTTGAGTCAATCGAACTCTACTTTTGTCATTTGTGAATCTGGGCAGATTGTCTACTTGTTAGCAATTTTGCCGAGGATGTTATAGTTGATCCGTGCATGCTATGTTATTGTTCTTGCCATGTATAGCTTGTATAATGTGTATTCTTGATGGGTGTATGCTTAGATTGTCATGACTTTCTCTATAGTGAGTGCATCGAGCTCGTAAATATGCCTACTTGATATCTGTTTTGCATGCTCCAGTTTTTCACTAAGTCTGTGATCTGATTATGTTTTTGCCATGTTCATATGCTTGCAATTGTATTTTCTGAGCCCTTTTGGCTCAAGGTCACTAAGGGACTTTTGTTAAGATCTTTGAGTAGCTCCATTCCATGCTTTACTTTGTCATGTTCAGGCCCTGTAGCATATAGTTTTCATGCTCCAAAGTGTGCTACCTGATCTGAAATTCCAGACAAGTGTTAATTTCACTAAGTCTTAAATTTGTTTACCAATTGCATTTTTGTCATGCTTGTTTGAACCTGTTAATGGATGAATTGGCCGTAGCTCAGTGTTCCTCTTTTGTTAAGAATCATGAATGGATCCCTGCCATGTATTTTGTAGCCATGTTTGGGTGCTGTAGCATGTTCATCCTGTTGCATTTAGATGGTCACTTGTTGTATATCGCAGACCAGTGCCATATTTGTTTTGCTTGCCATTTCCAAACCGTGTCTCTGATTCCGGCGTTCTTTATATCGTTTTCAAGCGAAATCATCTCACCTTTCTAGTGGCACACTTGGATTTCCAAGTTGAGGCCAGGTTCATTCATCTCCTGTCAAATCTTGCATATGCATCACATATCGCATCCCGCATAGCATACCATGTTTGCATCATGTTGCTTGAGTTGTGCACGTGGTTGATTGCGTTCCTTTTGCTTGTTTGTCTTGTTTGGATAGAGCCGGGAGACGAGTTCACTAACTAGGAGCCCGTTGAGTTTTCTTTCGAGGATCCAGTCAACTCTGACAACGTTGCAGGCAAGATGATCATACCCTCGAAATCACTTCTATCTTTCCTTTGCTAGATGCTCGCTTTTTTGTTATGCCTATGCTACGATGCCTACCACTTGCTTATCATGCCTCCCAAATTGCCATGTCAAACCCCTAACCCACCATGTCCTAGCAAACCATTGATTGGCTATGTTACCGCTTTGCTCGGCCCCTCTTATAGCGTTGCTAGTTGCAGGTGAATATTGGAGACCGTTCCTTGTTGGAATATTATTTACTTGTTGGGATATCACTATATTATCTTGTTATCTTAATGCATCTATATACTTGGTAAAGGGTGGAAGGCTCGGCCTTTTGCCTAGTGTTTTGTTCCACTCTTGCCGCCCTAGTTTCCGTCATATCGGTGTTATGTTCCCGGATTTTTGCGTTCCTTACACGGTTGGGTGATAATGGGAACCCCTTGATAGTTCGCCTTGAATAAAGCTTTTCCAGCAATGCCCAACCTTGGTTTTACCTTTTGCCACCTAGCCTCTTTTTCCCTTGGGTTTCCGGAGCCCAAGGGTCATCTTATTTAAAGCCCCCCCCCCCGGGGCCAGTGCTCCTCTGAGTGTTGGTCCACCTGTCAGCTGCCGGTGGCCACCAGGGGCAACTCTGGGCTGGCCTACTCGTACCTAAGACAATCTGAGTGTGCCCTGAGAACGAGATATGTGCAGCTCCTATCGGGATTTGTCGACACATTCGGGCGGTGTTGCTGGATTGGTTTTAACTTGTCGAAGTGTCTTGTAGAACCGGGATACCGAGCCTGATCGGAATGTCTTGGGAGAAGGTCTATTCCTTCGTTGACCGTGAGAGCTTGTCATGGGCTAAGTTGGGACTCCCCTGCAGGGATTTGAACTTTCAAAAGTCGTACCCGCGGTTATGGGTAGATGGGAATTTGTTAATGTCCGGTTGTAGATAACTTGAACCTTAACTTAATTAAAATGAATCAACTGTGTGAGTTACCGTGATGGTCTCTTCTCGATGGAGTCCGGGAAGCGAACACGGTGTTGGAGTAATGCTTGCCGCAGGTTGTTTCTCTAGTTACTCGTTCACGCTTTGCTATCTCTTCTCGCTCTCTTTTGCGAATAGGTTAGCCACCATACATGCTAGCCACTTGCCGCAGCTCCACATATTTTACCTTGCCTTTCCTATAAGCTTAAATAGTCTTGATCGCGAGGGTGCGAGATTGCTGAGTCCCTGTGGCTCACAGTTTACTTCCAAACCAGATGCAGGGCCAGACGACTCTGTTCCAGATGATGCATTAGAGCTCAAGTGGGAGTTCGACGAGGACTCACGCTGTTACTATGTATCTTTCCCTGATGATTAGTAGTGGTGCCCAATTGGGGCGATCGGGACCGTGTCGCATGTTGGGTTGGTCTTTTATTTTGGCACTATAGTCGGGCCATGAGTGATTGGATGATGTAATGCTATTTATGTACTTTGATTGACGTGGCGAGTGTAAGCCAACTATGTTACTTATCCCCTTATTATGTATTATATTGGATGTTGTGATGATTGCCTAACTTGCGACATTGCTTTCAATGCGGTTATGCCTCTAAGTCGTGCCTCGACACATAGGAGATATAGCCGCATCGAGGGCGTTACAGCACACCCCCTTCTTTTGAAGGAGGTTGCTCGCCAGATTCCGGAGCCGTATAGGTCCCCAGACTTGTATTCGACTGGGGGCCGAATTGAGCAAGGCCCCCATCCCCAGTCACCATGGGGATATGCTCCCTCATGTGTCTGGAAGCCGAGGCTTTGCCTTCTAGACCCCTCCCTGGCCGGGAAAGGTCCTTTGGGACAACACCTCGTCGTTGCCCTTGGTCGTGGGAGAGTGAGCGGTCGCCGATGACTCACTAGCCATCGCCTTTGAATCCAACGAACCTCTTGATGAGAATTGTTGGGAGCTGTCGTGGGTCGGACTACAATGGCTTCATTTAAACATATTAATATCATAAAGTAAGAGAGGACGGACGCATGAACACATGTGGGTTTTAGTACTTACGACGCGGCCGGAGGCTTGTTTCAGGGGCCTCGCTCCGGGCTGCTGTCGACGCCCCACGCGGAGTTATCCGCAAGGGGACCCTTCCCCCTCTTGGGCGCCTCTGCCTCCAGATTTGTGGAGGCCACCCTCTTCTTCCTCCCCTCATCAGGGGGGGAAGTGCTTTCTTCCTCCTCGTCGTCATCGTCTTCGGCGGTGGAGGAGCGAGTTTTGTCTTCAGACGACACGTCTGAAGCTCCTTTGCGGCGGGGGCCACTCCGGACCCCCTTGGCCTTCTTCTCCGGCGCCTTATAGGGCGCCAGCACCAGCATCTTCACCAGGAGCGGGATGACTGGTTCCTCGGGCAGCGGAGCCGAATAGTGAATCAGCTTCGCCCTCTCCGTCCATTCCTGAAGAAACAATGATAATAAAGTTTAGATATCCTCCTTGAAACAAGCAAGTAGAGGGTTTGTCTAGAGACGTAAAAAACTTACCACATTGGCATGATGGGTAATATCGTGCCCACGGTCCGAATCTAGGGCCGGCGGGGTCTCGTTGCCCTTGAAGAGCAACCTCCGGGCATCTTCGTGGGAGGTTCTGAAGAGCCTCTCCAAGGATCGGTGCTTCTTCGGATTGAACTCCCATAAAGGGCGGCTTCGGCTTTGACATGGGAGGATCCGACGAACCAGCATCACCTGGATTACGTCGACGAGCTTGATGTTTTTATCCACCATGCTTTGAATGCGCGTTTGTAGCGCTATCAGCTCGTCTGACGAAGAGCAATTTGGGCCCTTCTCTATCCAGGAGGTGAGCCGCATTGGGGCTCCCGACTTGAATTTGGATGCCGCAGCCCAGGTGGCGTCTCGGGGCTCTGTGATGTAGAACCATAGTTTTTTGCTACTCCTTGACGGTTTCCACAAAAGTACCCTGGGGCCATGTGACATTGGGCATCTTGCTCACCATGGCGCCTCCGCACTTCGCGTGCTGACCGTCCACCACCTTCGGCTTCACGTTGAAGATTTTGAGCCACGGTCCGAAGTGGGGTTGGACGCGGAGGAAGGCCTCGCACACGACAATGAATGCCGAGATGTTGAGGAAGGAGTTCGGGGCTAGACCATGGAAATCTAGCCCGTAATAGAACATTAGTCCGTGGACGAAAGGGTGGAGTGGAAACCCTAGCCTGCGGACGAAATGAGGGATGAATACCACCCTCTCGTTGGGCTTCGGTGTAGGGATGATTTGCTCCTTGGTTGGAAGACGGTGGGCGATTTCCTTCGCCAGATACCCGGTCGCCCGAAGCTCGGTAATATCCTTCTCCTTGATGGAGGAGTCCATCCACCTGCCTTGCCCTCCAGATCCGGACATGGCTGAGGGCTTCTTTGAGGCAGAAAGATGAGAACTTGGGCGTTGGAGCTCAAGAATGGAAGGGCAGAGGAAGAGAGAAGACGTGGGAGAAGAAGGGGGGTCCTTATCCCCTTATAAAGGTAGTGAATAATGAACGCCTCCCCACTAGCCTTAAAACTCGCCTGTTCCCAAGGGCTGTGTAAACGACACGGTTATATTACCCATGCTCGTATTGATGAGAATCCAGCAATAAGGGGACACGATCTCTGCTTCGACAAGACGTGACTATTGGAACCGCGTCTCGAAACGTGGAACGGCAAACGGAAAATGGTTCGAAATGACGACCAGGCGAACGTGATGTCACATTACAAAAAGTTGTCAACGGATTGGACTCATGCAATATTATATTCTCTGTGGTTGTGTGTGGTGCTTGTATTGCAGATCCGGACATGTTCATTACGTCCGAAGACTATCTTGGAGTATTCGGAAAGGGGAACCCGCCTTGCAATGCCGAAGACAATCTGCGCGCCGGACACCTCGTCATTGAAGCCTGGTTTAGGGGCTACTAAGGGAGTCCTGGACTAAGGGGTCCTCGGGCGTCCGACCTATTAGACATGGGCCAGACTGATGGGCTGTGAAGATACAAAGGCCGAAGACTCTACCCGTGTGCGGATGGGGCTCTCCTTGGCGTGGAAGGCAAGCTTGGCGACCAAATATGAAGATTGCTTTCTATGTAACCAACCTTATGTAACCCTAGATCCCTCCGGTGTCTATATACACCGAGGGGCTAGGTCCGTAGACAGATATCTCCTCATGATCATAGTCAGACAGGCTAGACTTTTAGGGTTTAGTCATTACGATCTTGTGGTAGATCAACTCTTGTAATACTCATATTCATCAAGATCAATCAAGCAGGAAGTAGGGTATTACCTCCATAGAGAGGGCCTGAACCTGGGTAAACATTGTGTCCCCTGTCTCCTGTTACCATCGACCTTAGACGCACAGTTCAGGACCCCCTACCCGAGATCCGCCGGTTTTGACACCAACAACACTACTGAACACTTCAAGCCAGGAGCACTATGCAGCAGATGCAATGAAGAGAGCGAGGTGTAGAGGCAACGTGATAAATAGTCAAAAATGAAAGAGCTTATCACATTTTTTGGCATTGCAAGCTTGTAATCTAGAACATGATTTATTTTACTATAACATCAAATTCCTTGGTTCTGTTGCGCCCACAGAACTTGGTTTGTCATGTGATCATTGTTGATCGATTTCCATGAAATTAATTTTGTCGGTTGTTGCAGTAATGCAGCGGTGTGAATAGGTCAGGTGTCCAATGATAAATGCCAAATATGAGGCACTTTCATCCACGAAAATTTAAAGTGTGTGTTGAGTGGGGGTAAAGGGGGTGAGTGCAAGTCAAATGAGGGGGCAAAGAACCGAAGTTTCCAAATGACAAGTGCACATGTGTGCCACAAAACAATATGGTCCAAATGCCCCCATTAACATCCGTTTTGCCACATCAAACAAATGACATCAGTTGAATCTTTTTGGTTCTTCAGACTTCAAAAATGTTTTATCTCTTAAATAAAAAATCCAATTTAAAATATGTTTTCATCATTAAGTCCGCCTCGAAGAGATCTTCAAAACTAGGTCCCAAATTGATATGTTTCGACGACTTTTTTAGGGCCAAAGGTTGCCATGATGTTACACTGAAATTGTCATAGTGTTTACACAAAAGTTTTCATGATATGTTTTATCTATTTTGTTTCTTCTAGATTTAAAGCTACCATTGTATTTCAACTACTTTTCAAGGCAAATTTTATTAATTGACCATGAATTTTTTTAGTAATTAACCACGGCAAATTAAATTCATGGATCATGGCAACTTTTAGTAATTCAACATGGCAAATTTAGTTTATAGATCATGACAATTTTAGTTTATAGACCATGGCAATTTTAGTATTTTGACCATGACAATTCTAGTATTTTTACCATGATTTTTTTGTATGAACCATGGCAAATTGTGCATGTATCATGGAAAATTTAAGTAATTCGCCATGGCAATTTTAGTTTTTGGTTCATGCCAAATTTGAGTCATCAACTATACATTTTAAAAGTATTTGATGATGGATTTGTTTTTAATTATGAACCATGTAAAAAATTATTTCATTGATCATGACAAATTTTAGTAATTTTTTCTGGCAACTTTAGTTTTTAATTCACTCTTTTATAACATGTCAAAATTTACTTTAAAAGTAGAAGAAAAAATAGTTGAAACATAACTTTAGTGTAAATACCAAGTCAATTTATGTGCAATAGACATGGCAACTTTTAACCATCAAAAAATATCGTCGAAACATATCGATATGGGATCTAGTTTTGAAGTCCTCGTCGCGACGATTTAATGGTGAAAACGAATTTTCAATTAGATTTTAATTTAAAAGATAAAAAATAGAGTTTAAAAACCCTTAAAGTTTCTCACTGGTATCATCTATTTTTATCCCTGTTTATATGCATGTGTGAAAAAACAAAAAGTTTACGTGTCACAATGAATGGCTAGAAGGACGTTATCCTTCGTGTGACACTTATCACATATCCATGAAATTTAGATCGGGGAGGTAAACAAATGAAAATGTGGGAAGAAGAAGAATGAGAAACGATTGATGTTGAACGATTAGAATAGGTATCCCCGTTGCAACAACTCACGAACAATTACGACAGTTTATAAGAAAAATAAGATAAGATATCAGTTTTGCTAAAGCACATCTAGATGTGCCATAAATATCGTACATCTAAGTTCTATGTCATTGATTTTACGTCGAGATTCGTGTGGATGTTTTCTTTTTCTTTTTTATTTTTCTTTTTATATTTGATCCACTCACTTAGATGTGCAATAACTAGAGCACATCTAGATGTGCCCTAAACACACCCATAAGATATCTGGCAGGCTAGACCTTATCCATTCATCATTTCGTTTAGTATCAAAAAAATTATTTCGTTTAGTACATGGGAGTATAATATACTTCAATATAATAATAAATCAGTTTAAGCTGCTCTGGCCACGGGGTCGCAGGCAGGACCAAGCCCGATGAGATTGACCACGGGCTGGGCCCGGGTGTGCATCCTGGGCACTGTCACGGTCAGTACGCCGCGGGCGTAGTCGGTCGTGATGCCGTCGGTGTTCACCATCCCCGGCAGCCGGAACTTCCTTGCGAAACTGCCTCGGCGGCCGTGGACTTCCGCGTCACGAGCGTCCAGCTCGGTGCGTATGACGAGGTACCTCCCGTCCTCAATCTCCACCCTGATCTCCTCCTTCTTCACGCCTAATAATCGAACGTACACCACCCATGTCGATGTCACGGCCAAAATTAAGAAACAGAAATAGTGCCGGGAGGAGCGGAGGAGCGGGCCGAGAGTTACCGGGGAGGTCGGCGGAGTAGATATGCGCGGCGCCGGTCTCATCCCAGTTGACGGGGTTGGGCGGCCGTGACGACGGAGCGGGAGGCGAAGAGTAAGGGCATCTCCAGTCGTTGGCCTCTCAGGAGGGGCAAAAAATCGCTTCCTGAGAGCGCGCCGGCGCTAAACCGCGCACTGGGGGCCTGATGCCCCCTAGTCGCGGCGCCCACATTTAAAAAAAAAAACAAATACGGCGCAAACACGACTCAAATTTAACGCAAATATCGGTGAATTCGTTCAAATTCTTTATAAAAAAGGAAAAACTACCGCGGGCTACCCGCCGTCTCCCTCGCCGCCCGCCTTGCCGCCCGCCCACGCGGTTCTACATGCCGAGGAAGCTGTAGAACCGCGTGTAGTCACCGCTGCCGCCGTCGTCGTCGTCGTCGCCCGCGCCTACGCCTCCGCCGTCCTTGCTGCATCCCTCCCCCGGTTGGCGCGGCGAGTTGGACGGTCCGGGGGCGTCGTCGCTGTCGAGGACCACGATGCCGTGCTCGTCCTCGCGCCCACGCTTGCGGGTGGCGATCTCCTCCAGGGCCCGGCGCTGCCGGACCATCTCATCGCGGAGGTAGTCGTCCCGCGCCCACCGCAGGGCGTCCTCGTCGAAGAAGCCGCGCCGGGCTATGTCCTCGTACTCCGCGGGGAGGCCGGGCTCCGGCTTGGGCTCGACGAGGACGAAGCGGCCGGTGGGGGAGGCGTTGTTGCCGATGCGGACGCCGGAGCTGCGAGTGCGCGCGCTGACAGGCATGTCCTGGGGCTCCGGCTTGACGGGGCGGAGGTGGAGGCAGGGAGAGCCGCCGGACGAGGAGGAGGACCCCCCGGTCTCCATGCGCCTCGGGGTCCAGGAGCTTCCCCGGCGGCGTGAGAAGGACGGGGGAGCGGGGTACTCGAGGCGCGGCGTGTTGCCGCCCTCGATGTACTCGAGGACGGCCTCCAACGTGCGCCCGGGCACGCCCCACCATCGACGCCGGCCGGTGGCGTTGAGCCCGGAGGGCACGACGCCGTTGGTGGCCTCGAGTTGCTCGGCGTGACGGCGGCGGAAATAAGGCTCCCAGAGCGGGCTGTCGGGGACGTATCGTGGCCCCTCCCTCGCCGCACGCGGCAGGGACGAGCGGATGCGTGCGATCTCCGCACGCCGCGCCGCGCCGGTGGGTACCGGGGGCACCGGCACGCCGCCGGCGCTGATCCTCCACGCCCCGGGCACCCGCATGTCCGGCGGGACCGGGTACTCGGCCTCGAAAAGGAGGCGAGCCTCGTTCTCGTGGAGATGGCGGCGGCCGAAGCCGTTCGCCGCCGCGCCGTCGCCTGGGAAGCGCTCGGCCATTGGTGTGATGAACTGGAGACGGTGAGAGAGAGGAGAAGGAGGAACGACGACGGCGAGAGAGTGTGAGATCGCCGAGTGCGCTGGGGCGCGTCTTATATAGGCCGAGGCGCCGCCCGTGCGCGTGCCGCCGTGTGTACGCGTGGCTAGCGAGGGAGGGCGAGGGACACGCGTCATCTGGTCTTCACTGCGTCGTCCGTGAGGCATCAATGGCGCAGGCTGACCGGCGCGGCAGCGCGCCAGCTTTGGCATTGATTCGCCGCGGGAAATGAGGCGATGAGGACGACGAAGGGCCGGGAAGAGAGCCGTGTCGCTGACGCGGCGGGCCCGCGGCTGTTTCGCGCCAAAACAGTTCGCCCCGGCGACCCCGGGCGCCCCCCAGCGCGCCGGGTTCGGCCTGGGTCCGCCGGCACTGTTTTCGACCCAGACCAGCGAAAATCGAGCTCCTGGAGCGCGACTGAGCCGATTTTTCGGCACCGGCGCAAAAAAAAAACGCCTGGGAAGGCCTTCCTAGAGGCGCAGCTGGAGATACCCTAAGAAACCAAGACGGAGAGCTGCCACTGCCACCACTACCATGGATGAACCGCCCGAAATCCGAAAGTGGATTAAAGAGGAAAGTCACCTAAGCTACAGTGCAATCTAATGCAAAACAAAGAAGAAAAGTCAGAGGCACCGTAGCAAATAATGTAATTATCTATTGTAGCAGGTTATGTGTGTGGTTACTGTTCATGTAAATAAATTTAAAATTAATTTTATTGCATCATAATTTTGTTTGTATGTATTTTTGTAAATGTATACAATAGATTTGTAATTTGCAAATTAATTCAAGTCATTTTAGCCTTAATCATATGGATGTGAAAGAGGAAAGTTAGAGAATTATAGCTTAAGTGACTTTTTTTTATGTTAGAGGATCCACTTCCCCGGAATCCTAGGTGATGTTGCACCCCTGCATCGGGTAATCCATGAGAATCTCTTGTAAGCTAGTGCTGGCTTCTTACTCTGTAGCTTGCTTTGCCGCATCTGGATAGTTCACTCGCTTTAAATAGCAGAGCTCAGGGTGAAGGTGCAACTTGCGTCGCAACATGTGCGGTGCGGCGCCCATGTGCGGAAAAGCAAGCGTACATCAATGGACAAGATGCTATCGCCTGTGAATAGTATCTCGGTAGCTGGGAGGGCTCTGGCACTCGTGGACATGGCGTACTGGTTGGTCCACAACTAGAAGGGCTGTGTTGTTGGTGTTGTTTTGTTTTCGTAATTGTTTTTACTCTTTCTGTTTCAAAATATAAGATGTATTGGTTTTTCTAAAAACCAAGCCGTTTTAAGTTTGATCAAATTTACAGAGAAATATATTAATATTCATAATATCAAACCAGTATAATTAGATTCATCATGAAACGAACTTTCATACTTTCTTTACTTAGTGTTGTGGATGTTGATAGTTTAAATTTAAAGAAATTGACTTTAAATTTTTTTAATACACCTTATATTTTAAAACCGAGAGGCAGTATTTGGTTTGGCAAGTAGGGGATAGGATGGAATGTGTTTTCTTTTTATTTATAATGCGGTATTTCAGTGGGCCTTTCATGATATGATTTTGTATTATCTGTTAATCAATACATACTTGCGTGAAGCATATTTTTATGTGTTGGTAGTTGCATATACTATGTTGGTGCTACAGCGTCACACGTTGATGCTTTTTTCTAGATGGTGAGAGGGTGCACGGGATTTGTTGCCAATTGATTTGAAAATTATTGACCCGATCAAAGTCATGAACCAAATTCAAAAATGAATACCTGAATGGGAAACCTTTAAACTTAGGGTGCATAGTGAATCAAAAAGCATTGAATGAGAGAACTCCTTAAGAAATTATTTACTCGGTCAAAATTGATGAGGCAATTCCAAATTGGAGACATTTGAATGTGAGGCCTCTAAAATTAGAGAGCATTGTGTAATAGAGGGCGTGGACACATATAGCTTAGCTGATTTGATGTCAGCGTTAGTAAATTGAAAGTTATTTTTTTCAAAAGATAGGTAAAAACTAAGAGCATCTCTAGCACACCCTGCATCCCGTCCCGACCAGCAAAATAATCGCTAAAATGTGGGTCGGGGCGGGAAACTTGCACGATCAGACACCGCATTCGCGGCCGATCCGATTTTTTTTGCGGGACGCGGCAAAAGATCTCCCCCGACCTCTAGATTCACGGGTTAGGAGGACGACCCGAGCTCAGCCCCTATCCGCAGCGAGATTTGGCGAGAGGGACATTTTCGCGTGGCCGTTCTCGCTCCCCTATCCTCCGCCACCATTGCCCCACCACCGTACGCTCCGGTGCATCTTCCCCGGCCGTCCTTCACCGCCATGGATGACTCCCTGCTATTCCCCGTCACCGTCGAGGTCACGCACGCTCAATCCCCTCAGGGCGGATCTCGTTGCTGGCCATGTTGGCCCCGCCGTCGCCCAAGGTACCGCCGCGCCTGCCCGCAAGCGGCAGGGCAACATGGTCGTGCAGGGTGGGAATCCGGCTGCCCCCGCCGCGAAGGGCCGCGCTCCGGGCACCCGGCGGCGGAGAAGATCGCCAAGGCCGCCGGCGTCAAGAGGAAGAGGATTCCGGCTACAAAGAAGCCGCCTCCTTCATCCACTCCCTCCGCCCCGAAAAGAGGTTCCCTGGCGATGCCGCTCAACGGTGCTGCTCCCCCCGCAAGCGAGGTGTTTGACGAAATGGACGGAAGGTATGCGTCTTCGATCATGGCAATTTTCTTTGCTTTTCGCCATTTTGCGATAGCTCGTGACTTGTTGTCATTCAGTATAGCGGTGGTTCGAATAATGCAATTGTCGAATTCATGAACTTGTTGGACACCAACGTCGTTGACATTGATCAAGCCCCGTTTGCCGCATTCGACTACAATGAAACGGAGGATGGCGTGGATGATCATGGTTGTGAGGAAGAATTGAAGGAGATCAATGAGGTAGCGTATGAGCAATCACAAATAAAAACTGGGAAAAGCCAGAGATCGAAGAACTACACGATCTTGGAAGATCAAGTTCTGATCAATGCATGGAGTGCGGTGTCTCTTGATGCATGCACGGATACTTCTCAAACCGCCAAGAGGTATAGGCAAAGGATCGAAGATCAATACTTCGGCATGATGGTAAAGTACCCCAATAGGACTCCACACACATTTCGGTCGCTTCATGGGCGTTGCGAGGTGATCAAGTCTATGTGTAGCCGTTGGGCAGCTTGCTTGGAGCAAGTACGCAATGCACCTCCAAGTGGAACCGTGGAATCCGACTATGTGAGTTTGTTTTGCCTTTGTTCAAGTTGTGCATCATCATATTGCATCATATGGAATGACTGCATTATTTCACTTTGCTCAAATTGTGTAGGACAAAATTGCCCAACATAGATACAAAGACATGGAAGCTTCGAAAGGCAAATTCATGATGCAACCAAATGAGTTGATGTTGTTGAAGTCGTTGAAGATCAAGAAATAATTGGCCGAGAAGAAGTCAAAGGAGAAGAAAGAAAAATGGCAATTGCTCAAGGAAGAGGGGTTGTGTAAAGAGGCCATTGAGGAGAGAAGAGCACGTGCCGCTGAAAACAAAGCCATGTCCAAGTTGCTCGCCGAAGAGAACAAGATCATGACAATAAACCGCAATGACATGGACGACCTCACCAAAGAATGGCATGATATGGCAAGGAGAGAAATCTTGAAGAGGAGAATGGTTGCGTCGGCCAGTGCGTGTTACAGTGCCGGAGATGTTTTCTCTGCTCCATATGGTGGCAATGTCGATGATTTCGGTGTGGGAGTTGGAACAAACGACGAAAGTGGATTCGGTGGTGGCGATGAACTTCAAGATAGACTTGATGGCGCGTGTGAAGATCGACCAAGATGATGCTGGACGTGGTTGTCACTTTTGCAAGACTCTCTTTTGCGTTTGTCCTACTAAACTGAAGCTTTTTTTGCGCGTAAAATGTGTTATGTTGTTTGAATTTGAATTTATTTGTGGAAATCTATGTCAAATTTGAGAATTGGGCGTTTTTGGTTTGATGGTCGATACGACGGTGCCCAATCAAACCCCGCAAAAAGCCAACCTATAAAAAAGTATATTCCGCAAATATCCTTTCATACGGGTCAATTTAGGGATCTGCATGTGCGGCCGTCTGAGTCAGCCCGCAAAGGTCGTTTTCCATAAACTACAAACGTGTTTGTGGGTCGGTCAAATACGGGATCTGCTAGAGATGCTCTAATTAAAGTCAAATACGGGATCTCCTAGAGATGCTCTAAGTAAAACGATAGCTGACGAACTTTCACCAAGAGCCCAACTCTGGTACGCGTATTCCTGTCGCCACGCATATTAGCTGGAGGCGTTTGCTGTAAACCGTTTCCTGGCGAATGCTTGCCTTTTTTCTCCTAATTTTTTTGCGTGATGTGCGCACAGGGGGACTCAAACTCAAGACCTCCTTCAAAGAGGTGCACACCCTTTACACATGTACTTAAACTTATTTATGTATCTTTTGAAGCTAATTTTTAAATTTATGTAACTTCATCGATCGACCCTCTCCCACTGCATCGTTCCTTCGATCCTCCCGCTTCCCGATTTTCTTTCTTCTAGATTTTCTTTCTACTGATTTTTATCTCACCTTGGTTCACAGACTTTTTTTCACTCGTCTGATTTTATATCAATTAGTCTAGATATCGAAGAAAAAGAAATAAAGTGCTTAAAAGGGGACTTGAACTTTGGTCTCCCAACTAGCTACTACAACCAATAACCAACTCACCCATCTTTTTTTATTGTCCACAATACATAAACAGGGGTATTTGAACCCTTATTCTTTTTATCATATTAGCAAAAAAAAACAGTCTTGATAACTTGGAATAAGCAGCGTGATAGCTATGACATGACCATCATGGTAACTTCAACATAACACCCTGATAACAAATAACATGACAAAGGTTGACAACTCTATCATTATAATGCTGATAAGCGTGAGAAGCATGCTAAGTTTAGCATGGGCAACATGCAAACTTTACACGAAGATTATCGGGATATATTTCAACAAATTTTCTTCCCCCGGTGAAAATTTACTATGGTGTTTGAGTCTATGTTATTAGCTACGAAAAATACCACTGTTTTTGCACACAAGTTATGCATTTTGGTTACCGGGGTATATTTTCAACAACGAAAAATCGTCTGGTCGATGTTACCGCAGTGTTTGTATGTAAATTATCAGGTGTGGATGCGTATATTATCATGTTATTTACACAGAATTATCGGGTGTATGTTTTCAACAATTTTTTCACCTGGTTCAAAATTTGTTGTGGTGTTCGTACCTAAGTTATCAGATCTATAGTGCTTAAATGATCATGTTGTCTACACAGAAATTACCGAGGTATATTTTCAACAACAAAAAGCGTCTGGTCAAGGTTAACGGGGTGTTTGTATGTAAGTTATCATATGTGGATGAGTATATTATCATGCTATTTACATAAAAATTATCGGTGTATGTTTTCAATAATTTTTTCACCTGGTTCAAAGTTACCTTGGTATTTGTACCTGTTATCAGGTCTACGGTGCTTAAATAAGTTATCAGGTCCGGGATCCTGTGTTACCATATTATTTATAGAGTATGTTTTCAATATTTTTTTTCACAGGTCATAAGTAATCGTATTGTTTGTACCTGAGTTATCAGGTCCGGAAGCGTATATTATCACGCTTTTACACACAAGTTATCGATGGTATGTTTTCAACAATTTTTTCCACGGGTCAAAGTTATTGTGGTGTTTATATATAAGTTATCAGGTCCGGAAGCCTATATTATCATACTGTTTACACAAAAGCTATTGGTTGTATGTTTTTAGTATCTTTTTCTCCGGGTCAAAATTACTGTGGTGTTTGTACCTGAGTTATCAGGTCCGAGGGCGTATATTACCATGCTATTACTTAGAAGTTATCAGCGGTATGTTTTAATTTCAACAACTTTTTTCCACGGATCAAAGTTATCGTGGTGTTTGTACCTAAATTATCAGGTTAGGGGCGTATCTTACCATGCTATTAATTCGAAGTTATCGGTGATATGTTTTCAACAACTTTTTCTCACGGGTCAAAAATACCGTGGTGTTTGCATGTAAAATATCAGGTCCGAAAGCCTATATTATCATGCTATTTACACAATAGTTGCCGAGGAATGTTTACAACGATTTTTTGTAAACCAAATAATGGGTAAGTCGGTCTACAATAATCATGTTTCTATAACATATACAATTTGGTAACTATAAAAATAACCATGTTGATGACTACAACCCGGTCACTACACAATCGTTATGTTGTAACTACATATAATCTTCCCATCTATGATGATCCCTCTCTCACCAAATTACTACGAAGATTTGCTTGGATTCTACCATGACACGATGCGCCACCTTCCTTTTGCCAACATCTCCCACCTGTCCAAGGGCATCTCATGTAGAATCATCTTTGATCCTACCACCAATATCGTTCTCGGCATCATCGGAGTGCTCACGGGGATGCGTACTTCCATCAAGAAGTGAACCACAAAATGATTCATGAGTGAAAGAAAAACCGAAAATGCATTCTCTATAGAAATACAACAAAATCCGAGTATTACCAATTCGTAACAGAAAAAAAATCAAATGGAGGGCTGCACCATAGCAGTGGCCTACTCGTGGTGATCACATATCTATAGAATTAGCCCACTTCTAGACAAAACATCCGGTTGGCTGAGATGGTCATCAGATATAGGCAAGGTTAGTAGTGAGGCTGCAGGTGGGGGGTTTGAATCTTGTTGTGGCTACTTTTTCTCCGTCGCGGGATTTAGAATGTACGGGTGCGGGAATCGTACGTGCCTATCCCTAACGATCAGTCGGCATGTACTTAGCTTTCTCGTTTAATTTTTATTTAAAAAACCTCTAAAAAACCAGTAAAACTATTATTGAAAGAACAAAAAACATGTTTTTAGAGGGGAATCGTTCTAATCTTCCTGTGTGCATGGCAATTTTTAGGCATGTTTGTAATGCCCCCGTGGCAAGCTTTTGGAGAAAAATATCAATTATTCATGGCAACTTTTCAGAATTGTTTTTTTATTCATCACATGGCAGTTATATTTATTAAGAGTATGGCATTTTAATAATTAGTAACATGTCATTCTTATTATAGAGGATGGAAGTTTTGTTATTATGAGAATGACATTTTTATTATTAAAAGCATTAAATTTTTATTATTGAGAGCATGACATTTCTATTACTATTTGCATGCCATTTTGATTATCAAGAGGATGACAGTTTTATCATTAAGAGGATGTCAATTTCATTGCTATTGGCAAGGTATTTTTTTATTATCATAGTAAACTTATAAATTGGAGAAATGACAGTTTCATAAAGTAGCATGGCAATTTTCATATTTTCAAAGCATGGCATTTATAAATTTATATTTCTCTGTTTCTTGATTAAAAAATGTGTAGCATTTTTCCACATGAAATTTTTCATGTAGAGGATAGCAGTTTTAAAGTTTAGCATGGCAATTTTATTTTTCTAGATCACACGAGCTTTTTTCTTGCTTTGTTTTGATCATACTCATTGTACATTTATAAATTGGAGAAATGAAAGTTTTATAAATTCACATGTCATTTTAAAGTTTAGGTTTTCTCTGTGTTAAGAACTTTTTTCATAGCATTTTTAAAATACAAACAATTAACCAGCCTTTGGGCCAATCGGGGGTTTGCCCTGGGCTGCCCCTAGTGAACAAGGCGAAACATTAGCTGGGAGCTCCCCCCCCCCCTTGATGAACGAAATCGTTCAATGGGAGCAGCTCCTTGGCGATGAGTCACTAGATATTAGGGACCAAAATTAATTAGTAGTCGACCAACTAATAGCGAATTTTTAAAATTTGTCAACAACTAGCATGTCGAAGATTGACATTAAGGGTATTTTCTTACAGGGGGAATGAGAGTTTTATTATAAAGTTTTAGAGTTACAATCAACTGACAAAATCTCGGCAAAAAGGGAGGTATGTAGCCAACAAGTTGTGCTACAAACAACTGTACCATGATTTCCCAAAGGGAAACACTTCTAATCTATAGTCTGATCAAAAGCACCGCGTTAGACTGATCCATTCGAATTGAATCCCATGACCAATACTTCTTATCTCTTTGGTCTTTAAAAAAAGGCACATCGCCTCGTTGCTAACCACCCACATCTACCGCATAATCCCATCCCGCTAATCACTCGCCCATTCATCCATCCCAAGACCCCCTTGCATGAAGCTCCCTAGCTTGCCATCGACCGCACTACTCGCCTTCTCTGCGATTGTGTCGCCCATCACCTGGTCGGATCCGTTCTTCCGCTCCTCTCCACCTCACTGCCCAGATCTGTTCCACTGCTCCTCCCTTTTTCCTCCCATTGATGAGCCCCCCGGGCAACATTGCAGGTGTGCAGGTGCGCCTTCCTGGCATTAGTTGGCCGAGCCCAACTTCCCCTCCCTGATTGCTGCTTTGACGGGTTACCTCCCATGTTGGAGTAGCACCAGAAGGCCGAACAACAAGCAATGGACTCTAGTGTTCCCCTATTTGAAGAGCCTCCGATCAGAGTTGAAGGTTAGTGTGTCACTCGCCCATGCAAGTTATATTTCCGTTATTTGAAACATTGTAGTTCTCGAGTTCTTTCTTCTCATCTCTTGGATTTGTTCATCATAGTTTGTTAACTCCATTGCATGTTTATGTACTCGAGTTGCAGGAAGCACATAGGAAGTTAGGAAAAAGCATCACATATGTCTGTGTGGCAACAGTGCAAGGGAAAAGGTCCTCACACTTTTGATCGCAGTGTATGTCACCGGCCGCAGTAGATGTAATGGAGCTTACTGACCATCACAAAAGTAAATTCTATATTTAATGGAGAGACACGATCATCACCATGAAAGCACTCCCCATGTTATTTGGTATGATATAATTTTTCTTTTTCTTTTTAATGGAAACAAATCTATATTTGTATGGAAGCAATTCTTCTAGTCTACGAAAATAGTATCATAATGATTTGGAGGCAAAGTATGGAAGCAAATCTATATTTGTATGGAAGCAATTCTTCTAGTCTACGTAACATAAAATATTTTTTACGGTGATTATATATTTTTTTACGGTATCTTTTTGCGTCGAAAATAAGACACAACTTATGGAACGTAAAATTATAGTGGATTGATGGTAAAATAAAGGTGGGGTGAAGAATAACTATTACTCATTCAGGGTGACGAATAATTGGATTTATTTTGCAATTTGTATTGCTGCTCGCGAGACACGGAGGGAAACTTGCCCAACAGAAAATAAATTGGGCATACATTCGTTGAGCTCATGAAGAAATACCAATCGCATGAGGTAAACATTACCATATTGCACGTTTTCCTCTTACAAAGCTTTTGTTCCAATTGATACTAATCCTACGCAAATAGGAAACTGTATCATAGTTAGAATATCATGTTTTTTTTATCTAAAGTTAGAATATCATGTTAACATAAATGGAAGCAAAAAAATTCTTAGGAACTTCAACACCCCCCCCCCCCCAATCGGGAATTACTTGACGCAAAAAAATGATTAAAAAAGATGTATTTAGAACTAAAATACATCATATTTCTAAATACATTCATTTATTCGACAAGTAATTCCGGATGAAGGGAGTACATAAAAAACATGTAGTACCTTTTAGCATTAGGGATTTGCCAGCTGGAATAAGTAAAGCAAAATCAGAATGCTTGGAGCACGACATAAAAATAGGTCTCAGAGCATAAATAAAACAATATATGCCATATGTGTGTACAAAATTTAAATGTTATGAAATACATTACAATAAAGAGACAACAAGATAATTATGACGCATACATGAGACTTTGCGTAATCACATATTTTTTCTGGGTCACATGACAAAAGGAAAATTGACGACTTAACACAAAAAATACTATTTATCTGTGAACATCAGTTGATTGTTATGGCCATATATACAAACAAGAATGAAAATTTTCTCGTTAGGACGGGTGGCCAACTCTGGAATTTGCTTTGTTGAAACACAACTACTGAGTTGTCTTTCTCCGCCTCTCCTCTACTTAATTGGGTACTACGTATTTGCTGGTGCACGAGATGGCCAATCCTATGCAACCGGGAGGTGCTCAGTTGATTTTTTCGACGGTTTCTGTTCTGGTGCGCTGGTTCTGAAGGCCTTAACATGATGACTTCTTGGCTTTCTACTACATAAGGTTTGCTCGGCTTCGATGATGAAGGGGCGATGATGACGGCGCGCCTTCGACGCGCTCCAGTGTTTGTAGTCGTCGCTAAATGATCTAAGAACCTGGATGTAATTTGTACTTTTGGTGTTCTTTATACTACATTGACAGTTGATAAATATATCGGAAGTTTTCTTCAAAAAAGTGCTCAGTTGAATTCAACATGCATTACACCAACCCGCAAAAAACAAACAAACATGCATTAGTACATCAATCAAACTGCTTTTTTAGGCAAAACCAATCAAACTGCTCTTTTTTAGGCAAAACCAATCAAACTGCTGGGACGACCTCGGATTCGCAGCCAGCCTGGCCCGGGGAAAACGGGAGAGAATCCAATCGTGGCCGAGACAACAACACAACGAGCCGGCCCCCCAACCCGGCCCATTAAACTCTGACCTGTCCCACGGTTTCCGTCGCCTCCCGTCTCCACCGCATCTAAACCCTGCCCCTCTCTGTTTTTCTCTCCCCCTCCGAGGTTTTTAGGGTTTCGCATCCGCATCAGCCGCCGCCGGAACCGGGGAGGCGGCGATACGTCGCGATGCAGCCAACATACCAGCCGCCAATGAACGGCCAGCACGCGCCTCAGCCGCAGGCCTCTGGGGCTCCGCCGCCTCCTCTGCAGCAGCCCCCCCCGCCGCCGCAGTACTACCAGGCGCCGCCGCAGTACTACCAGCAGGGACCCCCGCCGGCTATGTGGGGCCATCCGCAGCAGCATATGCCTCCGCAGTACGCGCCCCCGCCGCCGCAGTACGCGCCTCAGCCTCCTCAGCAGTACGCGCCGCCGCCGCAGCATTACGCGCCGCCGCCGCCGCAGTACGGAGCGCAGATGGCTGGCGGGCCGCCTTCCGGAGGCGAGGATATCAGGTCGCTGTGGATCGGAGATCTCCAGTACTGGATGGATGAGACCTACCTCTACAACGCCTTTGCTCCTGTGGGGCCGCAGCAGGTGATGCCTCTATCTACTGAGAGAATTGTCGCATTACAAATTTACACTTCCAATGTGTGTGCTTAAATGATGGATTATGTTGGGGTATTCATACTGAGCGTTTTCTATCCTATTTTCACATGTACCATAGGAAGTGACTCAGTGTTTGCTTTGTGGGGTTAGCAAAGGCATGCATTATTGTTAATTTAGATCAGCCTTTGCTGTTATTTTGAAACATGTTATGCACAGACGGTTACAAGCTGTCATATCACTTGTTTAAGCATTACTGTTTGATCTTTACCTGTGATGTGCGGCATGCTCAATATAGACCTGTTGTAGGTAGCGCAACTTGATAAATGTGCTGTATAAAGACAAATAAAGGTGTCATATTAAATACTCCCTCTGTAACTCAATATAAGATAGTGATGTGTCAAAAAATGTCATATATTAAGTTGCGGAGGAGGGAGTAGTATATGGTAGCATGTTCATGTATCTATGTTTTGGCGTTCTATACATTTCCATCAATTGTCTTTCGCCACCCTGGAAGTGTGATCTCTGGATTAAATATTGTATATCTGTTATAATAATTTCACTTATTGTTTTTTCCTAGTATTTCTGGAAACATTGTCATTGTATGCACTTGCTTTTGTATAAGTACTTCATGTATTGGGTATTAATGTTCTCTAGAAATTGCAGGTCACCTCAGTGAAAATCATCCGCAACAAACATACTGGGCAGCCCGAGGGTTATGGTTTTATTGAATTTCAATCTCGAGCTGCTGCGGAATATGCTCTGGGGACCTTTAATGGGCAGATGATGCCTAATGTTGAACAAGTTTTTAAGCTAAACTGGGCTTCTTGTAGTGCTGGTGACAAGCGGGGTGACGATGGTTCTGATCACACAATATTTGTTGGTGATTTGGCTGCTGATGTTACTGACGCCATGTTGGAAGAGATATTCAAAGCCACCTACCCATCAGTTAAAGGTGCTAATGTTGTTACTGACAGGGCCACTGGTCGCTCCAAAGGATATGGTTTTGTACGCTTTGGAGATCTAAATGAGCAGACACGTGCTATGACTGAGATGAATGGAGTGCCATTGTCTACAAGACAAATGAGGATTGGGCCTGCAGCTAACAAGAAGAATATAGGTACTCAGCAGACATATTCAACTAATGGTACGTGAACTGGAAAACTTTTTCCTCATAGAATATTAATTATTTTCTGCTGTTTCGTCACCTGCTTGTATAGAATCTTGTAGGGAGTAATGATATTTAGATCCTCTCTTGTGGGCACACCATTTTGTAGGCCAACTCAATCTGTTTACACTCTGATTGTTCCCTGTTTGCTTCCTCGATGAGAGTGTTCTTTTAGCACTTCTTATCTTTCTACTCAGTCCAGTTCAGGGTAGCCAGCACAGCTTCTGTTGCTATAAACAGATATATGTCCTTCCCGCTCTTTCATTTGTAAAGATTGGGATAAATGAACACAACTAAGTAATGAATAAACTAAACACAATTCATGTTTCTCAAAGCAGGATGCCATGCCATCTTCATTTAGTGCCTGGAAATATCTTCAGCTGAGATAGATGTCTCCTGTAATCTGTGGCCTCAGTTAGGTCAGTGTTTTAATTTTGCGACTTTTGGGGGGGGGGGGGGATTTTTCCTTACTTGAAGCTTTTTCTATATACTTCAAATGATATTCTCTATCTACACTCCCAAACAGTTTGTAATTCCCATCTTAAATATTCTTTTCCCTCGAACTCCCATTCCTTGTTTGTGCACCTAATCTTTTGTAGTGCACATAACATTTGTTCTATCTTCCGTTAGTCCTTGAATAAACTGTCCTTGCATACACAAGTAATTGGTTGCCTTCCCTTTTTTTTGGATGGACAAGGTTTAGGTTTGAGATGGCCTGCACTAAATATATTATACTGGGCAACAAATATTAAAGCAAATGGTTTCCTTCCTAGCACTATTAGTTGTGTGCTGCATGTTGCAACAGAGGAGGCTAATTCCAGTTCATCAATATTATGGCATTTGCGCAAAAATAGGACGGCAAGCTAACCTGTTTACTGACAGCCATGCTCCTAGGCTTCATTTTCTTTTACAGCCAATCTGACACATGCAATGGTCGAATTAAATTTGTGAAGCAAGGATGTACCTCCCTTGGTTGACAATGGCTTCTTTGTGTGATGGTTGATTTGTTGTAGTGAAATAGCAGCATTTGCATGTACTTCATGATTAGGTTGATGATATATTTGTACTTTCCTGCTTCATGTGTATTAGTTCTTTTGTCTACTGTGGTAGGTCTGAGCACCCAGTTGGGTTTGCCAGCTTTAGGTTTTGCATTTTGTTTCTATGGTTATCCTTTCGGAAGTTAATTATGTCTGTATGTTTTGTTACGGCAGCAGGGTACCAGAGCTCTCAAGTAAATGAGGCGGCGAATGATCCCAACAATACTACAGTGAGTACCTTGTTATATTTTTCTAAATTGTGAGAGTTGATGTTTCCTTATTTTTCATACTTGTGCGATAGATCTTTGTGGGCGGGTTAGATTCCAATATAGATGAGAACTATCTAAGGCAAGTTTTTACTCCATATGGCGAAGTTGGTTATGTGAAGATTCCTGTAGGCAAGCGTTGTGGATTTGTCCAATTTACCAGCAGGTTAAGAAAATCTCCAGGTTTTTTTACTAGTAGTACATACGAGCTAATAATATCCATGACCTAATTGTTGCTCTCGTCACTGCTCTACTTTCAGGGCGTGCGCTGAGCAGGCCATCAGTGCGCTGAATGGGTCTCAGATTGGTAGTTCCAATGTTCGCCTTTCATGGGGCCGTAGCCAAAACAAACAGGTATTGTAGCTGTTAGCTGTTAAATCTTGACGTGTGTATCATTCTAACCCAAACATCGTTTTGTCAGCCTCCCCAGCAGGATGCAAACCAGGGTAATGGCAACAGCTACTATGGATATCAACAGGGTCCTGATGCATACTATGGTGCACCCAATGCGCAAGATCCTAGCATGCAAAACTATGGATACTCTGGTTATGGCAGTTACGAGCAGCAACAGCAGCCATCTCAGCAGCAGCAACCTCCACAGCAGCAGCCACCACAGCAGCAACAGCAGCAGCCCCCACAGCAGGCAAGGAATTGACAACCCAATATATGCTACTGCCTTAGTGATTTCATCTAAAACAATCTTTTTGAAATTTGTCTGTGCAAATAAACAAAGAAATGATACAAATACGCCTCTCAAACTGCAATTTGTTGGCTGATTTTAGTGATTGTTAACATTGTTCACATGCTTAAATGATGGCTTGTCTTTGGCTGATGACTAACCTGGCTACCTAATATTTTGCAGTGACCATTGAGGCGATGGAGCGCAATCAGAGATTCAGAGCTGCATGAACTGAATGCTACCGCGTCATGAGTTATCGTATAGGTGTCCTTGTTTGTAAGATGGGTCGTATCTAGTAGTACTTTGACTGTTGGGCAGTAGCTCTAGTTCTATTCAGTGCTTCTCTTGGTTTTAAATTATCGAACTATGTCCATGACTGAGTTAAGCTTTTAATGTTATTTTGGATCACCAGGTTCTTGGTTTTTGCGTTGATAGTTAAGGCTTTTGGGTGAGAGCTGAACAGAGCGGCTCAACTTGTGCAAATTTTAGCTGAGAGCTTGAACCAAAAGGCTTATGTAGTCTGCCATTTTGTTGTTGTGAGAATGCCTCAAATAAGCAAAAACAGCAAATCAAAATAACTCTAGTGTCATGTTGGAAGAGCAAATCAAAATCATCATCTGCTGGTAAACCGATCCTACTATTTTCTTCTATAAAAGCGCGAGGAACGGAGATCTAAGGAAAGAGCAAATCAAAATAATAATCTGCAGGTAGACCGATACCAAAACCACTGTCTTCCCAATAACCAATCCAACCTGACATATAAGATCCACAAGATGGGCAGTTATTCTTATCACGAAAAAGAGATACTTTTTACACAACTCCCTCAATATAAAAGAATAAAATAGGGAAAGGTGTTCAAAAAATAAATAGGGAAAGCTTGTGTGTTGCAATGGGAGAAAATATACCACACGTCTAAAAAAAGCCACATGTCCAATGCCGGCCCTCAAACCGCCAACATATGTTCGGACTGCGCGGTTCGGACATGCTGTGCCATGCAACGCGGTCGGTCCGCAGAGTGGTCCAGACACACTTTCTCCCGCAAACGTGGGCGGGCTTTGCGGGCGTCCGGATAGCACCAACGCCAGCTTCTGATTACTTTGGCCCACCCAAACCCCCTCCTCCCTCGCCCGCTCGTGTTCTTGCCCGGCGCCAGCTGCCCGCATTCATGCCAATGTGGAGCGGTTGCTCCACATTGAAGCCAGCTCAGAGCAGGCGCGATGTCTCACTTCCTCCGCCATTGAAGTGGCACGCTAGCCGACGCATCCCCGATGTTCACGCCTATTCAATACCGGAGACGCGTTACTGGACGGGATGAATATTTACCACGCCCGTTCAATGCCTCGTCCGTCCGTATGCCGCCGTTAAGCAGGCTCGCCGACCGACAAACCTACTCCGGCTCCGGGCATTGACGAACCCGGACGCCTGGCCTCACCGGAATCCCCTATTTAAAGGTGGCTACACCCTGCTAAGGGCAACTTCAATGCACAACCCCAAATGGTCCGCTCGTGCCCGTTTGGGGATAAAAGGACAAAGCAGACCCTCCAATGCGCGGGAGCAAACGGATTGCCGTCCGTTTTCTGTCCGCTTTCGACACATTCTCGACCCATGTTTGAGCCGAGTTTGCGGCTGAACGGACAGCACGTGGACGGGCGGGACGCGCGCCCTTGTCCTCCCCTGGCTCGCCCGACGATGGCGCAGGCGGCCACTCCACCCCCTTTCCTCCAAAACGCTCCCACGCCCCACCCTCCACTCTCCCGCGCCCCCGCCCTTCCCCCTCCCTCCATCCACCATGGCTGACGAGGCGAACCCTGTCGACTCACCAGCTGCCTCCCACCCCGTGGCGAAGAAAATGAAGCCTATGAAGAAGCCTCGATCGGTGCTCACGCCGGCGGAGGTGGCCAAGCTCAACGCCGAATCGGCCAAGAGGAGGAACTGTCGAGGCGGAGAAGAAGGCCGCCGCCGAGTACACTGCCGAGTGTGCCGTGCGGCGTGCATTGCAGCACCAGGCCGACGTCGAGGACAAGGAGTCCATCGTCTCCAAGGCGCACGCTGCTACTTCTTGAGCTTGCGTTGATTTTTCCCTTGAAGAGGAAAGGGTGATGCATCAAAGTAGAGATAAGTATTTTCCTTAGTTAAGAACCAAGGTATCAATCCAGTAGGAGGCACAAGCAAGTCTCCAATAGATGCACCTGCACAAACTAACTGTTGGGGAACGTAGTATTTTAAAAAAATCCTACGATCACGGAAGATCTATCTAGGAGAAGCATAGCAATGAGCGGGAGAGTGTGTCCACGTACCCTCGTAGACCGAAAGCGGAAGCGCTTAGTAACGCGGTTGATGTAGTCGAATGTCTTCGTGATCCAACCAATCCAAGTACCGAACGTACGGCACCTCCGTGTTTAGCACACGTTCAACACAATGACGTCCCTCGAGCTCTTGATCCAGTTGAGGACGAGGGAGAGTTCCGTCAGCATGACGGCATGGCCACAGTGATGATGAAGTTACCGATGCAGGGCTTCGCCTAAACAATAGATGATATGACCGAGTGTGTAACTGTGGAGGGGGGCACCGCACACAGCTAAGAGAAGACTTGGTGTGCCTTTGGGGTGCCCCCCACATATATAAAGGAGGGAGGGAGAGAGGCCAGTGAAGGAAATATGCCCTAGAGGAAATAATAAAGTAATTATTTATTTCCTTATATCATGATAAATGTTTATTATTCATGCTAGAATTGTATTAGCCGGAAACATAATACTTGTGTGAATACATAGACAAAAAGAGTGTCACTAGTATGCCTCTACTTGACTAGCTCGTTGATCAAAGATGGTTATGTTTCCTAGCCATAGATGAGTTGTCATTTGATTAACGGGATCACATCATTAGGAGAATGATGTGATTGACTTGACCCATTTCGTTAGCTTAGCACTCGATCGTTTAGTATGTTGCTTTTGCTTTCTTCATGACTTATACATGTTCCTATGACTATGGGATTATGCAACTCTCGTTTACCGGAGGAACACTATGTGTGCTACCAAACGTCACAACGTAACTGGGTGATTATAAAGGTGCTCTATAGGTGTCTCCGAAGGTATTTGTTGGGTTGGCATATTTCGATATTAGGATTTGTCACTCCGATTGTCGGAGAGGTATCTCTGGGCCCACTCGGTAATGCACATCAATTAAAGCCTTGCAAGCATTGCAACTAATGAGTTAGTTGCGGGATGATGTATTGCGGAACGAGTAAAGAGACTTGCCGGTAACGAGATTGAACTAGGTATTGAGATACCGACGATCGAATCTCGGGCAATTAACACACCGATGACAAAGGGAACAACGTATGTTGTTATGCGGTCTGACCGATAAAGATCTTCATAGAATATGTGGGGAGCCAATATGAGCATCCAGGTTACGCTATTGGTTATTGACCGGAGACGTGTCTCGGTCATGTCTACATAGTTCTCGAACCCGTAGGGTCCACACGCTTAAAGTTTTGATGATGGTTATATTATGAGCTTATGAGTTTTGATGTACCGAAGGTTGTTCGGAGTCCCGGATATGATCACGGACATGTTGAGGAGTCTCGAAATAGTCGAGACATGAAGATTGATATATTGGAAGCCTATATTTGGATATCGGAAATGTTCCGGGTGAAATCGGGATTTTACCGGAGTACCGAGGGGTTACCGGAACCCCCCGGGGGCTTAATGGGCCATAGTGGGCCTTAGTGGAGAAGAGGAGAGGTGGCTAGGGCAGGGCCGCGCGCCCCTCCCCCTCTAGTCCGAATAGGACAAGGAGAGGGGGGGCCCTTTCCTTCCTCTCTCCCTCCTCTTTCCCCCGTTCTCCTAATCCAACAAGGAAGGGAGGGAGTCCTACTCCCGTTGGGAGTAGGACTCCTCCTGGCACGCCTCCTCCTAGCCGGCCGCACCTCCCCCTTGCTCCTTTATATACGGGGCAGGGGGCACCCCATAGACACAACAATTGATTTGATCTTTTAGCCGTGTGCGGTGCCCCCCTCCACCATAGTCCACCTCGATAATACTGTAGCGGTGCTTAGGCGAAGCCCTGCGTCGGTAGAACATCATCGTCGTCACCACGCCATCGTGCTGACAAAACTCTCATTTAACACTCGGCTGGATCAGAGTTCGAGGGACGTCATCGGGCTGAACGTGTGCTAAACTCGGAGGTGCAGTGCGTTCGGTACTTGATCGGTCGGATCGTGAAGACGTACGACTACATCAACCACGTTGTGCTAACGCTTCCGCTTTCGGTCTACGAGGGTACGTGGACAACACTCTTCCCTCTCATTGCTATGCATCACCATGATCTTGCGTGTGTGTAGGATTTTTTTTAAATTACTACATTCCCCATCAGTGGCATCCGAGCCAGGTTTTATGCGTAGATGTCATATGCACGAGTAGAACACAACCGAGTTGTGGGCGATATAATTCATACTGCTTACCAGCATGTCATACTTTGGTTCGGCGGTATTGTTGGACGAAGCGGCCCGGACTGACATTACGCGTACGCTGACGCGAGATTGGTTCTACCGACGTGCTTTGCACACAGGTGGCTGGTGGGTGTGAGTTTCTCCAACTTTAGTTGAACCGAGTGTGGCTACGCCCGGTCCTTGCGAAGGTTAAAACAACACCAACTTGACAAACTATCGTTGTGGTTTTGATACGTATGTAAGAACGGTTCTTGCTCAGCCCGTAGCAGCCACGTAAAACTTGCAACAACAAAGTAGAGGACGTCTAACTTGTTTTTGCAGGGCATGTTGTGATGTGATATGGTCAAAGCATGATGCTAAATTTTATTGGATGAGTTGATCATGTTTTGTAACTGAGTTATCGGCAACTGGCAGGAGCCATATGGTTGTCGCTTTATTATATGCAATGCAATCGCCCTGTAATGCTTTACTTTATCACTAAGCGGTAGCGATAGTCGTGGAAGCATAATATTGGCGAGGCGACAACGATGCTACGATGGATATCAAGGTGTCGCGCCGGTGACGATGGTGATCATAACGGTGCTTCGGAGATGGAGATCACAATCACAAGATGATGATGGCCATATCATGTCACTTATACTGATTGCATGTGATGTTTATCTTTTATGCATCTTATCTTGCTTTGATTGACAGTAGCATTATAAGATGATCTCTCACTAAATTTGAACATAAAAGTATTCTCCCTGAGTATGCACCGTTGCCAAAGTTCGTCGTGCCCAGACACCACATGATGGTCGGGTGTGATAATCTCTACGTCCATCTACAACGGGTGCAAGCCAGTTTTGCACACGCAGAATACTCAGGTTAAACTTGACGAGCCTAGCATATGCAGATATGGCCTCGGAACACTGAGACCGAAAGGTCGAGCATGAATCATATAGTAGATATGATCAACATAGTGATGTTCACCATTGAAAGCTACTCCATTTCACGTGATAATCGGTTATGGTTTAGTTGATTTGGATCACGTGATCACTTAGAGGATTAGAGGGATGTCTATCTAAGTGATAGTTCTTAAGTAATATGATTAATTAAACTTAAATTTATCATGAACTTAGTACCTAATAGTATCTTGCTTGTCTATGTTCTTTGTAGATAGATGGCCCGTGCTGTTGTTCCATTGAATTTTAATGCGTTCCTTGAGAAAGCAAAGTTGAAAGATGATGGTAGCAATTACACGGACTGGGTCCGTAACTTGAGGATTATCCTCATTGCTGCACAGACGAGTTACGTCCTGGAAGCACCGCTAGGTGTACCACCTGCGCCAACAACTGCAGACATTGTGAATGCCTGGCAGTCACGTGTTGATGACTACTCGATAGTTCAGTGTGCCATGCTTTACGGCTTAGAACCAGGACTTCAACGACGTTTTGAACGTCATGGAGCATATGAGACGTTCCAGGAGTTGAAGTTAATATTTCAAAAGAATGCCCGGATTGAGAGATATGAAATCTCCAATAAGTTCTACAGCTGCAAGATGGAGCAGAATAGTTCTGTCAGTGAGCATATACTCAAGATGTCTGGGTACTGCAATCACTTGATTCAACTGGGAGTTAATCTTCCGGATGATAGCGTCATTGACAGAATTCTTCAATCACTGCCACCAAGCTACAAGAGCTTCGTGATGAACTATAACATGCAAGGGATGGATAGACGATTCCCGAGCTCTTCGCAATGCTAAAAGCTGCGGAGGTAGAAATCAAGAAGGAGCATCAAGTGTTGATGGTCAATAAGACCACCAGTTTCAAGAAAAAGGGCAAAGAGAAGAAGAAGGGGAACTTCAAGAAGAACAGCAAACACGTTGCTGCTCAAGAGAAGAAACCCAAGTCTGGACCTAAGCCTGAGACTGAGTGCTTCTACTGCAAGCAGACTGGTCACTGGAAGCGGAACTGCCCCAAGTATTTGGCGGATAAGAAGGATGGCAAGGTGAACAAAGGTATATGTGATATACATGTTATTGATGTGTACCTTACCAGAGCTCGCAGTAGCACCTGGGTATTTGATACTGATTCTGTTGCTAATATTTGCAACTCAAAACAGGGACTACGGATTAAGCGAACACTGGCCAAGGACGAGGTGACGATGCACGTGGGAAACGGTTCCAAAGTCGATGTGATCGCCGTCGGCACGCTACCTCTACATCTACCTTCGGGATTAGTATTAGACCTAAATAATTGTTATTTGGTGCCAATGTTGAGCATGAACATTATATCTGGATCTTGTTTGATGCGAGACGGTTATTCATTTAAATCAGAGAATAATGGTTGTTCTATTTATATGAGTAATATCTTTTATGGTCATGCACCCTTGAAGAGTGGTCTATTTTTGATGAATCTCAATAGTAGTGATACACATATTCATAATGTTGAAGCCAAAAAATGTAGAGTTGATAATGATAGTGCAACTTATTTGTGGCACTGCCGTTTAGGTCATATCGGTGTAAAGCGCATGAAGAAACTCCATACTGATGGAATTTTGGAACCACTTGATTATGAATACTTGGTACTTGCGAACCGTGCCTCATGCGCAAGATGACTAAAACGCCGTTCTCCGGAACTATGGAGCGAGCAACTGATTTATTGGAGATCATACATACTGATGTATGTGGACCAATGAATATCGAGGCTCGCGGCGGGTATCGTTATTTTCTCACCTTCACAGATGATTTAAGCAGATATTGGTATATCTACTCAACGAAACATAAGTCTGAAACATTTGAAAAGTTCAAAGAATTTCAGAGTGAAGTTGAAAATCATCGTAACAAGAAAATAAAGTTTCTACGATCTGATCGTGGAGGAGAATATTTGAGTTACGAGTTTGGTCTACATTTGAAACAATGCGGAATAGTTTTGCAACTCACGCCACCCGGAACACCACAGTGTAATGGTGTGTCCGAACGTCGTAATCGTACTTTACTAGATATGGTGCGATCTATGATATCTCTTACTGATTTACCGCTATCATTTTGGGGTTATGCTTTAGATACGGCCGCATTCATGTTAAATAGGGCACCATCGAAATCCGTTGAGATGACGCCTTATGAACTGTGGTTTGGCAAGAAACCAAAGTTGTCGTTTCTTAAAGTTTGGGGCTGCGATGCTTATGTGAAAAAGCTTCAACCTGATAAGCTCGAACCCAAATTGGAGAAATGTGTCTTCATAGGATACCCAAAGAAGACTGTTGGGTACACCTTCTATCACAGATCCGAAGGCAAGACATTCGTTGCTAAGAATGGATCCTTTCTAGAGAAGGACTGTCTCTCGAAAGAAGTAAGTGGGAGGAAAGTAGAACTTGATGAGGTAACGATACCTGCTCCCTTATTGGAAAGTAGTTCATCACAGAAACCGGTTCCTGTGACGTCTATACCAATTAGTGAGGAAATTAATGATGATGATCATGGAACTTCAGATCAAGTTGTTACTGAACCTCGTAGGTCAACCAGAGTATGATCCGCACCAGAGTGGTACAGTAATCCTGTTCTGGAGATTATGTTACTAGACCATGACGAACCTATGAACTATGAAGAAGCAATGGTGAGCCCAGATTCCGAAAAATGGCTTGAGGCCATGAAATCTGAGATGGGATCCATGTATGAGAACAAAGTGTGGACTTTGGTTGACTTGCCCGATGATCGGCAAGCCATTGAGAATAAATGGATCTTCAAGAAGAAGACTGACGCTGACGGTAACATTACTGTCTATAAAGCTCGACTTGTTGCGAAAGGTTTTCAACAAGTTCAAGGGATTGAGTACGATGAGACCTTCTCACCCGTAGAGATGCTTAAGTCTGTCCGAATCATGTTAGCAATTGCCGCACTTTATGATTATGAAATTTGGCAAATGGATGTAAAACCTGCATTCCTGAATGGATTTCTGGAAGAAGAGTTGTATATGATGCAACCAAAAGGTTTTGTCGATCCAAAGGGAGCTAACAAAGTGTGCAAGCTCCAGCGATCCATTTATGGACTGGTGCAAGCCTCTCGGAGTTGGAATAAATGCTTTGATAGTGTGATCAAAGCATTTGGTTTTGTACAGACTTTTGGAGAAGCCTGTATTTACAAGAAAGTGAGTGGGAGCTCTGTAGCATTTCTGATATTATATGTGGATGACATATTGCTGATTGGAAATGATATAGAATTTCTGGATAGCATAAAGGGATACTTGAATAAGAGTTTTTCAATGAAAGACCTCGGTGAAGCTGCTTATATATTGGGCATCAAGATCTATAGAGATAGATCAAGACGCTTAATTGGACTTTCACAAAGCACATACCTTGACAAAGTTTTGAAGAAGTTCAAAATGGATCAAGCAATGAAAGGGTTCTTGCCTATGTTACAAGGTGTGAAGTTGAGTAAGACTCAATGCCCGACCACTGCAGAAGATAGAGAGAAGATGAAAGATGTTCCCTATGCTTTAGCCATAGGCTCTATCATGTATGCAATGCTGTGTACCAGACCTGATGTGTGCCTTGCTATAAGCCTAGCAGGGAGGTACCAAAGTAATCCAGGAGTGGGTCACTGGACAGCGGTCAAGAACATCCTGAAATACCTGAAAAGGACTAAGGATATGTTTCTCGTTTATGGAGGTGACAAAGAGCTCATTGTAAATGGTTACGTTGATGCAAGCTTTGACACTGATCCAGATGATTCTAAATCGCAAACCAGATACGTGTTTACATTGAAGGGTGGAGCTGTCAGTTGGTGCAGTTCTAAACAAAGCGTCGTGGCGGGATCTACGTGTGAAGCGGAGTACATAGCTGCTTCGGAAGCAGCAAATGAAGGAGTCTGGATGAAGGAGTTCATATCCGATCTAGGTGTCATACCTAGTGCATCAGGTCCAATGAAAATCTTTTGTGACAATACTGGAGCAATTGCCTTGGCGAAGGAATCCAGATTTCACAAGAGAACCAAGCACATCAAGCGACACTTCAATTCCATCCGGGATCTAGTCCAGGTGGGAGACATAGAAATTTGCAAGATACATATGGATCTGAATGTTGCAGACCCGTTGACTAAGCCTCTTCCACGAGCAAAACATGATCAGCACCAAGACTCCATGGGTGTTAGAATCATTACTGTGTAATCTAGATTATTGACTCTAGTGCAAGTGGGAGACTGAAGGAAATATGCCCTAGAGGCAATAATAAAGTTATTATTTATTTCCTTATATCATGATAAATGTTTATTATTCATGCTAGAATTGTATTAATCAGAAACATAATACTTGTGTGAATACATAGACAAAAAGAGTGTCACTAGTATGCCTCTACTTGACTAGCTCGTTGATCAAAGATGGTTATGTTTCCCAGCCATAGACATGAGTTGTCATTTGATTAACGGGATCACATCATTAGGAGAATGATGTGATTGACTTGACCCATTCCGTTAGCTTAGCACTCGATCGTTTAGTATGTTGCTATTGCTTTCTTCATGACTTATACATGTTCCTATGACTATGAGATTATGCAACTCCAGTTTACCGGAGGAACACTTTGTGTGCTACCAAACGTCACAACGTAACTGGGTGATTATAAAGGTGCTCTACAGGTGTCTCCGAAGGTATTTGTTGGATTGGCGTATTTCGAGATTAGGATTTGTCACTCCGATTGTCGGAGAGGTATCTCTGGGCCCACTCGGTAATGCACATCAATTAAAGCCTTGCAAGCATTGCAACTAATGAGTTAGTTGCGGGATGATGTATTGCAGAACGAGTAAAGAGACTTGCCGGTAATGAGATTGAACTAGGTATTGAGATACCGACGATCGAATCTTGGGCAAGTAACATACCGATGACAAAGGGAACAACACATGTTGTTATGCGGTCTGACCGATAAATATCTTCGTAGAATATGTGGGAGCCAATATGAGCATCCAGGTTACGCTATTGGTTATTGACCAAAGACGTGTCTCGGTCATGTTTACATAGTTCTCGAACCCATAGGGTCCGCACGCTTAAAGTTTCGATGACGGTTATATTATGAGTTTATGAGTTCTGATGTACCGAAGGTTGTTCGGAGTCCCGGATGTGATCACGGACATGATGACGAGTCTTGAAATGGTCGAGACATGAAGATTGATATATTGGAAGCCTATATTTGGATATCAGAAATGTTCCGGGTGAAATCGGGATTTTACCGGAGTACTGAGGGGTTACCGGAACCCCTCGGGGGCTTAATGGGCCATAGTGGGCCTTAGTGGAGAAGAGGAGAGGCGGCTAGGGCAGGGACGCATGCCCCTCCCCCTCTAGTCCGAATAGGACAAGGAGAGGGGGGCGGCGCCCCCCTTTCCTTCCTCTCTCCCTCCTCTTTCCCCCTTCTCCTAATCCAATAAGGAAGGGAGGGAGTCCTACTCCCGGTGGGAGTAGGACTCCTCCTAGCGCGCCTCCTCCTAGCCGGCCGCCTCCCCCTAGCCGGCCGCCTCCCCCTAGCCGGCCGCACCTCCCCCTTGCTCCTTTGTATACGGGGTTAGGGGGGCACCGCATAGACACGACAATTGATTTGATCTTTTAGCCGTGTGCGGTGCCCCCCTCCACCATAGTCCACCTCGATAATACTGTAGCGGTGCTTAGGCGAAGCCCTGCGTCGATAGAACATCATCATCGTCACCACGCCATCGTGCTGACGAAACTCTCCTTCAACACTTGGCTGGATCAGAGTTCGAGGGACATCATCAGGCTGAATGTGTGCTAAACTCGGAGGTGCCGTGCGTTCGGTACTTGATCGGTCGGATCGTGAAGATGTACGACTACATCAACCGCGTTGTGCTAACGCTTCTGCTTTCGGTCTACGAGGGTACGTGGACAACACTCTCCCCTCTCGTTGCTATGCATCACCATGATCTTTCGTGTGCGTAGGATTTTTTTGAAATTACTACGTTCCCCATCAGCCAGCCCCCTAGGGGTGCGACAAGAGTATGTAGTCCTACTAGGACTTCCAAGTCCTAGTAGGAATCCCTTTCCTTTTCTAGTAGGAGAGAAGGAAAGAGGGAATGAGAGAGGGAACAGAAAATGGCAAGGGGGGGAGCCGCCCCCTTGCCCTAGTCCAATTCGGACCCATGGGAGGGGGGGGGGGGGCGCCACCTCCCCTTGGACTTCCTCCCTTTTTCCCATATGTCCCAATAAGGCCCATTACTTCTCCCGGTGAATTCCCGTAACTCCCCGGTGCTACCTCTTGAGCACTGTGTTGGTTTTCCCTTGAAGAGGAAAGGGTGATGCAACAAAGTAGCGTAAGTATTTCTCTCAGTTTTTGAGAACCAAGGTATCAATCCAGTATTAGGCCACACGCGAGTCCCTCGCACCTACACAAACAAATAAAATCCTCGTAACCAATGCAATAAAGGGGTTGTCAATCCCTTCACGGTCACTTACGAAAGTGAGATCTGATAGATATGATAAGATAATATTTTTGGTATTTTTATGATAAAGATGCAAAGTAAAGAAAGCAAAATAAATGGAAAAGGAAAATAGCTTGTAGAAGGAAGATTAATATAATGGAAAATAGACCTGAGGGCCATAGGTTTCACTAGTGGCTTCTCTCGAGAGCATAAGTATTACGATGGGTAAACAAATTACTGTTAATCAATTGACAGAATTGAGCATAGTTATGAGAATATCTAGGTATGATCATGTATATATGCATCACGTCCGAGACAAGTAGACCGACTCCTGCCTGCATCTACTACTATTACTCCACACACCGACCACTATCCAGCATGCATCTAGAGTATTAAGTTCAAGAGAACAGAGTAACACTTTAAGCAAGATGACATGATGTAGAGGGATAAACTCATGCAATATGATATAAACCCCATCTTGTTATCCTCGATGGCAACAATACAATACGTGCCTTGCTGCCCCTACTGTCACTGGGAAAGGACACCGCAAGATTGAACCCAAAGCTAAGCACTTCTCCCATTGCAAGAAAGATCAATCTAGTAGGCCAGACCAAACTGATAATTCGAAGAGACTTGCAAAGATATCCAATCATACATAAAAGAATTCAGAGAAGATTCAAATATTGTTCATAGATAAACTTGATCATAAACCCACAATTCATCGATCTCAACAAACACACCGCAAAAGAAGATTACATTGAATAGATCTCCACAAGATAGGGGGAGAACTTTGTATTGAGATCCAAAAAGAGAGAAGAAGCCATCTAGCTAATAACTATGGTCCCGAAGGTCTGAAGTAAACTACTCACACTTCATCGGAGAGGCTATGGTGTTGATGTAGAAGCCCTCCGTGATCGATGCCCCCTTCGGTGGAGCTCCGGAAAAGGCCCCAAGATGGGATCTCGTGGATACAGAAAGTTACGGCGGTGGAATTAGGGTTTTGGCTCCGTATCTGGTAGTTTGGGGGTATGTAGGTATATATAGGAGGAAGGAGTACGTCGGTGGAGCAACATGGGCCCCATGAGGGTGGAGGGCGCGCCTAGGGGGGTGGGGTAGGCGCGCCCCCTACCTCGTGCCTTCCTGGTTGTTGTCTTGACGTAGGGTCCAAGTCCTCTGGATCATGTTCGTGCCGAAAATCACGTTCCCGAAGGTTTCATTTCGTTTGGACTCCGTTTGATATTCTTTTCTGCGAAACTCTAAAATAGGCAAAAAATAGCAATTCTGGGCTGGGCCTCCGGTTAATAGGTTAGTCCCAAAAATAATATAAAAGTGTATAATAAAGCCCAATAATGTCCAAAACAGGATATAAAATAGCATGGAACAATAAAAAATTATAGATACGTTGGAGACATATCAAGCATCCCCAAGCTTAATTTCTGCTCGTCCTCGAGTAGGTAAATGATAAAAACAGAATTTTTGATGTGGAATGCTACTTGGCATAATTTCAATGTAATTCTCTTAATTGTGGTATGAATATTCAGATCCGAAAGATTCAAGACAAAAGTTTAATATTGACATAGAAATAATAATACTTCGAGCATACTAACTAAGCAATTATGTCTCTTCAAAATAACATGGCCAAAGAAAGTTATCCCTACAAAATCATATAGTGTGGCTATGCTCCATCTTCACCACACAAAGTATTTAAATCATGCACAACCCCGATGACAACCCAAGGAATTGTTTCATACTTTTGGTGTTCTCATACTTTTTCAATCTTCACTCAATACATGAGGGTGAGCCATGGACATAGCACTATATGTGGAATAGAATGGTGGTTGTGGAGAAGACAAAAAGGGACAAGATAGTCTCACATCAACTAGGCGTATCAATGGGATATGGAGATGCCCATTAATAGATATCAATGTGAGTGAATAGGGATTGCCATGCAACGGATGCACTACATCTATAAGTATATGAAAGCTCAACAAAAAAAACTAAGTGGGTGTGCATCCAACTTGCTTGCTCACGAAGACATAGGGCATTTTGAGGAAGCCCATTATTCGAATATACAAGCCAAGTTATATAATGAAAAATTCCCACTAGTATATGAAAGTGATAACATAGTAGACTCTCTATCATGAAGATCATGGTGCTACTTTGAAGCACAAGTGTGGAAAAAGGATAGTAGTATTGTCCCTTTTTATTATTTTTTGGGCCTTTTTATTTGGCCTTTCTCCCTTTTTTGGGGACAATACTCTATGAATGATGATCATCACACTTCTATTTATTTACAACTCAATGATTACAACTCGATACTAGAACAAAGTATGACTCTATATGAATGGCTCCGGCAGTATACTAGGATAGCAATGATGCATGAGTGATTTGTACAAAAGAATCATGAACGACGGCTTTGCCACAACTGAATTGTCAACTACATGATCATGCAAAGCAATATGACAATGATGGAGCGTGTCATAGTAAACGGAACGGTGGAAAGTTGCATGGCAATATATCTCGGAATGGCTATGGAAATGCCATGATAGGTAGGTATGGTGGCTTTTTTGAGGAAGGTATATGGTGGGTGTATGATACCGGCGAAAGGTGCGCGGTATTAGAGAGGCTAGCAATAATGTAAGGGTGAGAGTGCGTATAATCCATGGACTCAACATTAGTCATAAAGAACTCACATACTTATTGCAAAAATCTATTAGTTATCGAGGCAAAGTACTACGCGCATGCTCCTATGGGGATAGATTGGTAGGAAATGACCATCGCTCGTCCCCGACCGCCACTCATAAGGAAGACAATCAATAAATAATTCATGCTCCAACTTCTTCACATAACGGTTCACCATACGTGCATGCTACGGGAATCACAAACTTCAACACAAGCATATCTCAAATTCACAACTACTCAACTATCTCAAAACAATTATCAAGTATCAAACTTCTCATAGTATTCAACACACTCATAAGAATTTTTTATTAATCTTGAATGCCTAACATAGTTAAAGCAAATTACCACGCTGTTTTGTAGGACTCTCAAAATAATCTAAGTGAAGCATGAGAGAACAATAGTTTTATAAAACAAATCCACCACCATGCTCTAAAAGGTATAAGTGAAGCACTAGAGCAAAAACTATATAACTCAAAAGATATAACTGAAGCACATAGAGTATTCTAACAATTTCCGAAGCATGTGTGTTTCTATAAAAAGGTGTGTAAAACAAGGATGATTGTGGCAAACTAACAAATAAAGACTCAAATAATACAAGACGCTCCAAGCAAAATGCATATCATGTGGTGAATAAAAATATAGCTCCAAGTAAAGTTACCGATGGAAGTAGACGAAAGAGGGGATGCCTTCCGGGGCATCCCCAAGATTTGGCTTTTAGGTGTCCTTAGATTATCTTGGGGTGCCATGGGCATCCCCAAGCTTAGGCTCTTTCCACTCCTTGTTCCATAATCCATCAAATCTTTCACCCAAAACTTGAAAACTTCACAACACAAAACTTAAAGTAGAAAATCTCGTGAGCTCCGTTAGCGAAAGAAAACAAAACACCACTTCAAGGTACTGTAATTAACTCATATTTTATTTATATTGGTGTTAAACCTACTGTATTCCAACTTATCTATGGTTTATAAACTATTTTAATAGCCATAGATTCATCAAAATAAGCAAACAACACACGAAAAACAGAATCTGTCAAAAACAGAACAGTCTGTAGTAATCTGTAGCTAACGCAAGTTCTGGAACCCCAAAAATTCTAAAATAAATTGCTGGACGTGAGGAATTTATCTATTAATCATCTTAAAAAATAATTAACTAAATATCACTTTCCAAATAAAAATGGTAGCAATTCTCGTGAGCGCTAAAGTTTCTGTTTTTTACAGCAAGATTAAAAAGACTTTCCCCAAGTCTTCCCAACGGTTCTACTTGGCACAAACACTAATTAAACACAAAAAACACAACCAAAACAGAGGCTAGATAAATTATTTATTACTAAACAGGAGCAAAAAAAGGAATAAAAATAAAATTGGGTTGCCTCCCAACAAGCGCTATCGTTTAACGCCCCTAGCTAGGCATAAAAGCAAGGATAGATCTAGGTATTGCCATCTTTAGTTGGTAATTCTTTAATGAGACATCTATCACCCTTAATAGTTTCTTTACTTTTATCAATTATCAAACTTCTAAGCACAAAATCGAAACAATCATTAGTAGCAAACAGTTCCTTAATGATAGCAAAAAGATTGGGATGAATACTTATAGATTTGAGATCCACAGTTTCCTTGCTAGAGGATTCACCCTTATTTTTAGGAACATACATAAGCTTGGAAATTTTAGTTGGAGGACTTGGAGTATTCGTTACGGAAGAAAAAGCGGTTCCCAAGTTGGTAATGATACCCTCAAGTTTATCGATTCTAGTGGAATCCTAATTTATTTTCTCATTAACTATGGGTTCCTTCTCCTTAATATTTTTCAAAGTGACTCCTACTTTAGATCCATATTGGGTAATTTGGTTGTGGATCTTTTTATCCAAAGTATCAATTAACCCTACGGTAGCAACTTTATTTTCAATAATTTCAAGTTTTTGCATTACATGCTCCAAAGTTAACATAGTTCCATTAACCAAAAGAGGGGGTGAGCCAAACAAATATATCATAGCGTTATAAGAATCAAAAGTGTGGTTACCCAAGAAATTCCCTCCGGTAATGGTATCAAGGACACATCTGTGCCAAGGAGTAGTGCCTACATAAAAATTGCAAAGAAGAACGGAAGTAGATTGCTTTTTGGTAGATCTATTTTGAGCATTGCAAATTCTATACAAAGCATCTTTTAGATTTTCTCCTTCCCTTTGCTTAAAATTAAGAACTTCATTTTCGGGAGACAACAGAGAAGATAGGGGACTAGCCATAACGACAAGTAAGCAATCCAACACACAAGCAAACAAGAGACGGGCAAAAAGAGGCAGATAGAGGAAGAGAAGGAGGACGGAGAGAGAGGGTGAATAAAACGGCAAGGCTGAAGTGGGGGAGAGGAAAACGAGAGGCAAATGGCAAATAATGTAATTGCGGGAGATAAGGGTTTGTGATGGGTACTTGGTATGTTTAATTTTGCGTAGACTCCCCGGCAACGGCGCCAGAAATTCTTCTTGCTACCTCTTGAGCACTGCGTTGGTTTTCCCTTGAAGAGGAAAGGGTGATGCAGCAAAGTAGCGTAAGTATTTCCCTCAGTTTTTGAGAACCAAGGTATCAATCCAGTAGGAGGCCACGCGCGAGTCCCTTGCACCTACACAAACAAATAAAATCCTCGCAACCAACGCAATAAAGGGGTTGTCAATCCCTTCACCGTCACTTACGAAAGTGAGATCTGATAGATATGATAAGATAATATTTTTGGTATTTTTATGATATAGATGCAAAGTAAAGAAAGCAAAAAAAACTGAAAAGGAAAATAGCTTGTATATGGAAGTTTAATATAATGGAAAATAGACCCGGGGGCCATAGGTTTCACTAGTGGCTTCTCTCAAGAACATAAGTATTACGGTGGGTAAACAAATTACTGTTGAGCAATTGACAGAATTGAGCATAGTTATGAGAATATCTAGGTATGATCATGTATATAGGCATCACGTCCGAGACAAGTAGACCAACTCCTTCCTGCATCTACTACTATTACTCCACACATCAACCGCTATCTAGCATGCATCTAGAGTATTAAGTTCAAGAGAACAGAGTAACGCTTTAAGCAAGATGACATGATGTAGAGGGATAAACTCGTCCAATATGATATAAACCCCATCTTGTTATCCTCGACGGCAACAATACAATACGTGCCTTGCTGCCCCCACTGTCACTGGGAAAGGACACCGCAAGATTGAACCCAAAGCTAAGCACTTCTCCCATTGCAAGAAAGATCAATCTAGTAGGCCAAACCAAACTAATAATTCGAAGAGACTTGCAAAGATAACCAATCATACATAAAAGAATTCAGAGAAGATTCAAATATTGTTCATAGATAAACTTGATCATAAACCCACAATTCATCGATCTCAACAAACACACCGCAAAAGAAGATTACATCGAATAGATCTCCACAAGAGAGGGGGAGAACTTTGTATTGAGATCCAAAAAGAGAGAAGAAGCCATCTAGCTAATAACTATGGACCCGAAGGTTTGAAGTAAACTACTCACACTTCATCGGCGAGGCTATGGTGTTGATGTAGAAGCCCTCTGTGATCGATGCCCCCTCCGGCGGAGCTCCGAAAAAGGCTCTGTAACATCCCAAATTTTCAATTTGGAATGTTATACATTAGATCATCATGCATATCATATTTTATTTGCTTTGGGTTTTGATCCTAGAAAATTCTAAGCAACTCAAGGACCCACGGAGAGAGTTGGGGATTTCGTTATTTTCATATTTGAGTTTTTCTCAAATTTTGAGAATAGGATCATTTGATTTTATTTATTTAATCATCAATTATTTCTATTACAAAAATATGAGAGAGGGAATAAAATGACTTTCCCAAAATATAGAAATATTGAGGATTTAATAAAAAATCAAATAGTTTTATTTAGGAGTTTTTTTGTTGTTTTTATTTGTATTAGGAAAAATGCGCGTTTTTCAAAATTGCATTTAGGGCCCAAATAAATGTTCACTTTGTCGGGCTTGATTTTAGAAGCCCGGGAAAATTTATTTCGGGATTTTTGGAGTGAGTTTAGTATTTCTTTTTATTTTTTTCTTCCGAGCGAAAAAAGAAAAAACGGAACCGAGTATGGGCCGTACTCGGCCAGGACTCCGCCTGGCCGGGGCCTTTATAAGCCGGGGCAAGCCAGCCCGAAGGCCCAGCCGCCCCGAAACCCTAGCCGCGCCCAGCCCCAGCACCCCCCCCGCCGCCGTCGCCGCCGCGCTGCGCCGCCGCCGATCCGCCGGAGCCGCGCGTCGCCTGAGGTTCGCCGCACCTCGAAATCCGTGCCGTTTAAAAAAAATTCCGTTCGTCGTTTTTCTTTTTCGTCGGATTTTTCCGCGGTTATTTTTTGATCGCGATTTCTGATCCGATTTTCGTTTTAGTTTAACTTTTCGCTCGTTTATCGGAATCAGGTGATTCAAGCGCCTGGAGTTTCGTCTCGAAACCCTCTATCCGAATAATCAACTTAAACAAGTTTTTTCTACTGTAAAATTTGACTTAGGTTCAGATTACTAGAACGAAGTTGTTTTCTTTCGCCGTTTGACTTTCTTTGCTTCGTTCGATTTGATTCTTTTTCCCAACCGGAGTTCTTAAGTTGAACCTTCTGGTTAGATCTCTTATTTGAGTTTTACCTGTGCATTAGATGAGTACTTATTGTATGCTTGTTTGTTTGCCTGCGATAGAGTACTCGGAGTGCGCCGCCTGTTACTTCGAATCGTTAGGTTTCACGGATCATCAGCAAGGCAAGTAACACTTTGATCATACCTTTTCTACAACCCAGTTTTTTTTGCATTAGATCAATCTTCACACATTGCATGATTAGGATCTAATTAAACTGTGGGATGGGAAGTAGATGAGGTAGTACCTATTACCTGTTTATTATCAAACCTTTGGGAGTTACTTCCACGTTTGCTTATTATGCCATGCTATGCTAGTAGACGTGGATTGGGTGAGTGAAATCCATGACAGATGTGAGATTGATAATTAATGGTTTATCTAAGGTGGCAACTTAAACACACATCTGGGTGGATTGAGGCACCTGGGTATTCCAGGACATGCCTGTTTTCTTTTGGACCGCCACCCAGGCTCAAAGGGATCATGAGATTTTTCAAACTAGAAATTTCCGTGTGCAGCCACAAGCCATTATGGGCTCTGGCATAGTTGATTAAGTCGTGCGAACTCTTACAGGGTAGACTAGCAGATGTAGGGGAAAGTAGGTGTACCGGTCTATCCATCGTAAGGTGCTAGCGCTTCTGAAAGACTGTGTCTCGGTCATCCGTTTCTCAAACACCATGTAGTGCGAGAAATCCAACGGAGGCGATCGAGTCTTGTGGGGAAAAGTGCGCAAACCTCTGCAGAGTGTAACAAACTAATCATGATTAGCCGTGTCCCCGGTTATGGACATCTTGAGTATCTAGTATCTGGATTATCATGTGAATCTCAACATGTTACTCTAAAATTAATGTTGTTGGGTTAATGATGATGCTTAATTGGGATTGAGAATGCTGTCAACCATTCTCAATGTTTAACAACCACCATGATAGTAATTAAATTTATTCCTTTTGAAGAGGGAAAAATTGGCTTTATGCAAAACTGTAACCATAGAGCTTTCCACCAGCCAAATATGCATATAGTATAGCTGTTGCATTCCATTACTCTCTATGTGTTACCTTGCCAACATATTCCATGTGCTGACCCGTTTTCGGGCTGCAACGTTAATGTTGCAGACTTTTCAGACGATGATTAAGGAGTTTTATGTCATGGTTCTATACTCAGTGATGCCGTTGGAGTTGATGGACTCACTTATCTTCCAAGCCTTCCGCTGTTATCGTAATTAGATGGCCTTAAGCCATATTTATTGTAATAAGTTCTCTTTTGAGACACTCGATGTAATAAGTGTGTGATTGCTACTCTGCTATAAATCCTCCGAGTACTGTGTGGTGTCAGCATTACTGATCCAGGGATGACACCGGAGCACAGAGATCAGACTGTTTGAGGTCTGGTCGCTACAGAGATGGTATCAGAGCACACGCCGACTATAGGACACGACCACTAAGCTAAAGACCTAGATCACTACTCACTCTCTTCTCTTCTGACCTCTCATCTTTTCTACTCTTTAGGATGGCGGATGCAAGGAACAAGTTCACCCAACCAGATGAAGATACACCCTTTGGACGCCACTTGAAGGAAGTCACTAGATACCTGAACATAGGAGTACCAAGCTTCACAGGAACCTACAACGCCACTTTACCTGAAGAAGAGCGCTGGATGATTCAAGTTCAAGTTCCAGGAAGGACGTTCATGCCAGTCACTGAGCCCATAGAGTTTTCTTTTGATGCACCAACTTGGAGTCTAGGAAAGAGTATGGCATCTCACATCGCCATGGGACGCATGGGAGAAGTCTACCGCAAGGATCTTAAGGATACTATATACCAGATTTGTGGGCGCCGAGATGAACACTGGGAGATGATTAACACCAGGAAAGATAGATCAATTGCAGCTTTTATCCAGGAGTTAAACCAGCACATTCGACGATAGGAGAATCAGATGTGCGCCGACATGATAGATCTGAAGAAGGCTAAGACTAGAATCAAGGAACTGGAGGAAGAACTCAAGGCTACATGTGAAGATTATGAAGAAGAAATTGAAGTATTGGTGGATAAGAATGCCGATCTAACTATGAAGCTAGCAGTATTTATGGGAGGCCCGACACCAGTAGATGAAGACGAAGAACCCAAGGAGATTAGCCCGGAAGACTACATCATCATCGACGGCACCGACTCGGAAGTAGATAGTAGTGATGATGACTATGTTGATGAAGCAGGAGCAGATATCATGGAGTCTACAACCGTAGAATATTTCTAGTAGACCACCTCATCAGTAGTAGTAGTCCACCATGTAAATATAGTAGTCCGAGCACTTTGCGATAGTTAGATCGATTGTATGCCTTTGTTTGATTGAATGAAGTGAATTGTTTGCTTTTGCCTCATGTGCATATGGGTAGTGTTTTCTCTTTAGACCCCCTCTATTCTTATATCTCATCTTTTCTAAACCCTCAGATGCCTCCGAGACGTGACCCCGGATTTGCCTTTCCGCCGGAGCTCACCCAGTTGATCCAGCAGCAGAACACCTTGATGCAGTTGCTAGTCCAGAATCAGAATCCGGGGAACAACAACGACAACCCACCACCACCACCACCTGTTGACCACTTAGCCCGTTTTCTTAGGCTGAATCCGCCGGTGTTTTCCAGTAGCACCGAGCCGATAGTAGCAGATGAATTGGCTCCGCAAGACAGCTAGGGAGTTGACCACAACAGGATGCACAGATGTGGAGAAGGTTAAGTTTGCCGCACATCAGTTATAAGGACCCGCAGCATCATGGTGGGAGAATTTCACATCCACCTTTCCAGTCGACACTGTCACATGGGATCAATTTCAGCAGGCTTTCCGTACTGCCCATGTTTCAGCAGGAGCAATGGCCATGAAGAAGCGTGAGTTTCGTAACTTGCGCCAAGGAGGACGGACAGTTGGCCAGTATGTGGAGGAGTTTAGTAAGCTAGCACGTTATGCCCCAGATGACGTTGCTACGGATGCAGCTAAGCAGGAGAAGTTCCTGGAAGGACTGAATGATGAGTTGAGTATGCAGTTGATGGTAGCCACCTTCAACAACTACCAGGAGTTGGTAGACCGTGCTCTTATGATTGAAGGGGAGCATCAGCAAATTGAGAACCGCAAGAGGAAGTATGGACAAGGAAAGTATAATTCAGGAGCTCAGCAGAAGCCACGTTTTACCCCTAGACCGGGAGGACATTTTCAGCATACCCATGGAGTAGGTAGCTCGCACAATCACAATGGCACCAAGAATGGTAATGGGAATGGAGGAAGCAATGGCCAGAACCGCAGCACCCCATCAACCCCAGCCAAGAGAGATCTGAGTCAAGTCACCTGTTTCAAGTGTTCCAAGACCGGACATTATGCCAATGAATGTCCTGAAGGCCAAAACGGCAATGGAAGTTCTGGAAAGAAGCCGAACCCTTTCAACAGGGGACAGGTGAACCACGTTAATGTGGAGGAGGTTGAAGCTCAGCCCGATGCAGTAATAGGTAAGTTTTTGGTTAAGTCATTTACTGCACTCGTTCTTTTTGATACTGGTGCATCGCATTCATACATATCAAGGGGATTTGTGGAAAAGTATAGCCTACCCACTAGGGTTCTCAAAACACCTATGCTAGTAAGCTCACCAGGAGCAGAGTACATGGCCAGTCAAGGATGTTTTCAAGTGCCATTAAGTATAGGACGACATGTTTTCCCAACAGATTTAATTATTCTAGAATCCCAAGGTCTGGATGTGATTCTTGGTATGGATTGGCTGTCGATGTATGGAGGAAACATCGATTGTGCTAGTAAGTCAATTTTGCTTACCACCCTAGAAGGGAGAAGGATCAAGTATGTATCCCGGCATGCGCCAAACAAGACACAAGTAAATTCATTAACAGGAGTTGTGCAGGAGGAAGTACCAGTGGTAAGGGAATTCCCTGATGTATTTCCAGAGGAGTTGCCAGGCATGCCACCGGATAGAGATATTGAGTTCTTAATTGAGCTAGTGCAATCTCTCAACACTGCTAATATAGTTGGATCATATAATTATCCCTCAAAGTGCAACAAAGAATCACTCCCGAGTTCCTATTAGTGGAGAACAAAAGATAGAAGTTCTTTGTAGTGTACGAGACCACCTCAAATCTATTCTTTCCGCACGACCTATTCAAGAGTTCGTACTAAAATAACGCAACACTATTTTTTCCGTTCGATCTATCCTAGAGTTCGTACTAGAATAACACCAGAGCATATTCATATTCATTATACTCAATCCACACAAAGAACTACAAAGAGACCCCAAAGTTTGTATCGAAGAAAAGATAAAAAAACGTGCATCAACCCTATGCATAGATTACCCCAATATCACTGCGGGAATCCGCAAGTTGAGTGCCATAACGTATATCAAGTGAATAAATATGATACCCATTTGTCACCTCAAGTATTCATACCACAAGACATACATCATGTATTCTCAAATCTGAATATTCAACCTGACAAGACAAAACTTCAAAGGGTAAAGATTCAATTCATCACAACAAGAGTATAGAGGGGAGAAACATCATATGATCTGACTACATTAACAAAGCCCATGATATAGATCACGAGAGAGAGAGAGAGAGAGAGATTAAACACATAGCTACTGGTACAAACCCTCAACCCCGAGGGTGGACTACTCCCTCCTCGTCGTGGTGGCTACCGGGATGATGAAGATGGCCACCGGAGATGATTCCCCCTCCGGTAGGGTGCCGAAACGGGTCTAGATTGGTTTTCGGTGGCTACACGGCGGCGGAACTTCTGATCTAGGTTAACCCCGAAGGGTCTCGGAATATTTGGGAATTTATAGTGCAAAGAAGGGGTATGGGAGGCCACCGAGGTGGACACAACCCACCTGGGTGCGCCAGGGGGCCCTAGCATGCCCTGGTGGGTTTTGCCCCCCTCAGGGCACCCCCAGGTGCTGCTCTGTCCCATCGGGAGTCTTGTGGCCCATAAAAAATCCACAAAAAGTTTCGTGGTGTTTGGACTCCGTTTGATATTTATTTTCTGTGATGTAAAAAACAAGCAAAAAAACAGCAACTGACACTGGGCACTGGGTCAATAGGTTAGTCCCAAAAAATGATATAAAGTTTCTATAAAATGATTGTAAAACATCCAAGAATGATAAAATAACAACATGAATACTTCATAAATTATAGATACGTTGGAGACATATCACTTCACCGAGGTCTTTCTTTGAAAAACTCCTTTCAAATACTCCTTTATGCTTTCCAGAAAATTCTACATCATTTCTGATCAACAATATGTCATTCACATATACTTATCAGAAAGGCTATAGTGCTCCCACTCTCTTTCTTGTAAATACAGGCTTCACCAAAAGTCTATATAAAACCATATTCTTTGATCACCTTATCAACGCGTATATTCCAACTCCGAGATGCTTGCACCAGTCCATAGATGGATCGCTGGAGCTTGCACACTTTGTTAGCACCTTTAGGATTGACAAAACCTTCTTGTTGCATCATATACAATTCTTCTTTAAGAAATCCATTAAGGAATGTAGTTTTGACATCCATTTGCCAGATTTCATAAAATGTGGCAATTGCTAACATGATTCGGACAGACTTAAGCATCGCTACGAGTGAGAAAATCTTATCGTAGTCAACACCTTGTAGATAATAATACTACTATCAGCGTCCGTCTTCCTCTTGAAGATCCATTTATTCTCAATGGCTCGCCGATCATCGGGCAAGTCAATCAAAGTCCATACTTTGTTCTCATACATGGATCCCATCTCAGATTTCATGGCCTCAAGCCATTTCGCGGAATCTGGGCTCATCATCACTTCCTCTTAGTTTGTAGGTTCGTCATGGCCTAGTAACATGACTTCTAGAACAGGATTACCATACCACTCTAGTGCGGACCGTACTCTGGTTGACCTACGAGGTTCGGTAGTAACTTGATCTGAAGTTTCATGATCATCATCATTAGCTTCCTCACTAATTGGTGTAGGAGTCACTGGAACTGATTTATGTGATGAACTACTTTCCAATTTGGGAGAAGGTACAATTACCTCATCAAGTTCTACATTCTCTATAAAGGATCCATTCTTAGCAACGCATATCTTGCCTGAGGATCTATGATAGAAGGTGTACCCAACAATTTCCTTTGGGTATCCTATGAAGTCGCATTTCTCCAATTTGGGTTCGAGCTTATCAGGTTGAAGATTTTTCACATAAGCATCACAACCCCAAACTTTAAGTAACGACAGCTTAGGTTTCTTGCTAAACCATAGTTCATATGGTGTCGTCTCAACGGATTTAGATGGTGCCCTATTTAATGTGAATGCAATTGTCTCTAATGCATAACCCCAAAACGATAGTGGTAAATCGGGAAGAGACATCATAGATCGCACCATATCCAATAAAGTACAGTTACAACGTTCGGACACACCATTATGCCGTGGTGTTCCAGGTGGCATGAGTTGTGAAATTTATTCCACATTGTTTTAGATGAAGGCCAAACTCATAACTCAAATATTCACCTCCACGATCAGATCGTAGAAATTTTTATTTTCTTGTTATGATGATTTCCACTTCACTCTGAAATTCTTTGAACTTTTCAAATGTTTTAGACTTGTGTTTCATTAAGTAGATATATGTGATGCCCCCGATTTGACCGTACACTAATCATACACGCAAATGGGTACGATCAAGATCAAGGACTCATGGGAAGATATCATAACACAACTCTAGACACAAATTAAAATAATACAAGCTTTATATTACAAGCCAGGGGCCTCGAGGGCTCGAATACATAAGCTCGAAAACACAAGAGTCAGCGGAAGCAACAATATTCGAGTACAGACATGAGTTAAACAAGTTTGCCTTAAGAAGGCTAGCATAAAAGCATCATCGATCGAAAAGGCAAGGCCTCCTGCCTGGGAGCCTCCTAACTACCCCTAGTCGTCTGCAGTCTTCACGTAGTAGTAGGCATCCTCCGGGTAGTAGTAGTCATCAGTGGCGTCGTCTGGCTCCTGGGATCCGTCATCTGGTCGCAACAATCGGGTATGGAGGAAAAGAAGTAGCAAAGCAACCGTGAGTACTCATCCAAAGTACTGGCAAGACTTACATTAGATCTAAACTAAGTATTTATCTATATCAAAGGAATGGGTTGTATCTGTGGACTAAACTGCAGAATGCCAGAAGGGAAGGGGAAAGCCTAGCCTATTGAAGACTAGCATCTTCTGGAAACCACCATCTTGCAGCAACAGGAGGGAGTAGAGTAGCATAAAGTAAAGTAGCAGTAATGTTATCAACCTCGGTCAGAGATCCTTTCTCGACTCCTTGCAAGAAAGCAATCCCAGAGCCATACTATCCAAGTGTCAACACATTCCAAATCTCATCACCATCCAGTTCTGATCACAAGTATCCAGTTCTAGTTGTATCGATCGGGATACAACTCCAAGTGTCCGTTACTGTAGGACAGGCTATTGATAGATGTTTTCTTCCCTGCAGGGGTGCACCAACTTACCCACCACGCTGATTAACTCCGGCCGGACACACTTTCCTAGGTCATGCCCGGCCTCGGCCAAACAATACGCCACAACCCGACCTAGGCTTAATAGAGAGGCCAGCACACCGGACTAATCCTATGCCCCCAGGATTCATGGGCCATCGCCCCGGGAACTTGTGCACGTTGCGTGGGTGGCCGGTGAGCAGACCTAGCTACCTCCTTCAACAAGGCAGGAGCTTACGCAGTCCAACCCGGCGCGCGCCGCTCAGTCGCTGACGTCTATTAAGCTTCGGCTGATGTATACGATGCAGAATGACCATAGTATGCCCACGTGATGGTTAGTGCTATCAGGCCAGAGGCCCCTCAGATCAAATATCCAAATCGTAGTGGATTAGGAGCACGCGGTAACGAGCAGAGACTCACGATCGATGTGACCCCGTCGCCCCGTGTCGAGTACTTGCGACAAGGGCTAAGAATGCCCGGCCACGCCTCGTAAGTATCTCGCGGGCACCTTCCAGGTCAACCCGACTCCACATCACTCGCTATTAAGCTTGCGCGGGTAACCCTCAGGGCCGACCCATCTTTAGTAACATGGCTCAGTGCAAAGTCATAGTAACCATAGTAACTGTGAGTCTAACACCAAGGGGAAAACCCGAGGAATCACCCCCGGTGAATTCCACTCGATGTTGTCATCAAGGTGAACGTAAGAGGATCCACCCTTGAGGTTCACATTTGATGGGTTGCACGACAGAGCCGTAACGGAAGTGGTTAAGGAGGAAATCACCCTCGATGACCTCGACAGTATAACTACACTACAGAGATCTCATCAGGAGTGATGTAAGAGGTTCCACCCTCGGCACTCGATGGTAACTCTGTAGAGTTGTACAACTAGGGGGGTGATGTGCGGTGTCGGGGCCTGGACATCGATCACATTGATCGAGTCATCGAACATAAAGCAGGGCAACTAGGACAAGGTGGGGGTCACTGATGGATCACTAACCAACCTATACTAAGCAGTTTAGGATAAGCAGGTAAGGTATGAAAGCAGGTAACAACAACAGGCTATGCATCAGAGTAGGATCATACAGAAAGCAGTAGCAGTTCTAATGCAAGCATGAGAGGGAAAGAAATGGGCGATATCGGAATGCTCAAGGGGGGTTTGCTTGCCAGGTTGCTCTGGCAAGGTGGGGTCGTCATCGACGTAGTCGATCACAGGGACATCAACAACGGTCTCGGGGTCTACCGGAGAGAAGAGGGGGAAGAAACAGTAAATAGAGAGCAAACAGATACATGACAAGACATAAGCGGTGCTAGGGGTGTTCTAACGCAATGTTATATGATACCGACGAAGGGGGGAAACATCCGGGAAAGTTTTCCCGAAGTTAGGCATTTTCGGACAGATGAAACGGAGGGGGACGGTTGCAGGTTTGCTATGCTAGGGACGTGTGGCGGACAAACGGGTTGCGTATCCGGGTTTGTCTCGTCGTTCTGAGCAACTTTCATGTACAAAGTTTTTCCATCCGAGCTACGGTTTATTTTCTACGAATTTCCAAAGTTTTAACAATATTCTGGAATCAGTATTAATTCGAAATTAAAAATTTAAAATGCTATGTGCACCCAGATCTGTTTACACAAAGGTGTACCAGAGGGTGACATGTGGGTCCAGGGGGGGTCCAATTGACCAGTCAAAGTTTGACTGGTCAACAGGGGGTGGGGCCCACCTATCATACTGCCTAGTTAACTAACAGTTTTAGTTACACTAATTAGGTAGTTAACAGGTTGATTAACAGGATTAATTAGGTTAATTAAACATAATTAATTAATTAAGTTAATTAATTAATATTTTTATTTATTAATATTTTTAAAATTCTCTCTCTTTTTTAAACATTATGAGGGCTGGGCCCCATGGCCCTGTGGCACAAGGCCATAGCGGGCACGAGGGTTAACGGGGCTATAGGCACGGGCGCCACGGGCGTGGCGCCGGACGCGGCCGCGGGCGACGGCGACCAGGCGGAGTTGCAGCGAGCGGCCGGGCCGGTGAGATGGAGCAGGGCGAGGCCCAACGAGTGGTGGCCGGTGCGGCAGAGGCGGGGCGAACTGCAGCGGCGGGCGACGGACGGCGGCGGCAGAGGAGCTGGCGACGCAGGGAGCGGCGCCGCGAGTGGGTGCCAGCGGGGGCGAGGCTGGGCGTGCGGGCAAGAGTGGCCAGAGGCGCGTGCGGGCATGAGCTCCGACGGTGTCGTGCACAACGGAGACGGCGGCCTACGGCGTCAAATCGTAAAGGGGGGAAGGGGGATCATTGCGGTTGCTCACATGGAGCGCAGGGGCGAGCTCGGAGCATGCCGGGGAAGTGCTCGGGGAGGCCGGCGGTGCGGTGGTCCGGCGAGGTGGCTCCGGTCGCCGCGGCGGTGCCAAGGCGTTGGTGTGCGCCTGCATCATGGAAGGGCAGCGGTGCTGAAGGAGCGCGAGCGGATGGGAGGTCGGGCGTCGAGGACGGCCGCTCGCGCCAGGGAGCCCGCCATCCCGAGCGGCGGCATGGCGCGGTCAGGGGGATCGCCCCTTGATCCAGAAACGGTGCGGGGAGAGGGAGGAGTGGGGAGTGGGGGAACAAGGGGGAGTTGGGGATCAGGATGGGATGGGAGGAGCTAGGGTTAGCAGCGGGGGTGTGGGCTGGGCGAGGCCCAGAGGACAGGGAGGTTGTGGCCCTTTAACAAGTGGGCCAAAATGTATAGGGTCATCATTTTTTTAATAAAATGGCTACCGTTTTAAACAGTTTGGGCATTAAAACATTTTACAAAAAGGTTGGTTCACCACCAATATTAACAAGTGAAGATTTGCCACATGATGAACACTTTTGTTTTCATGTTTGACAAGTTTCTAAATTTTGACTATAGATTTGAAGTTGAATTGTGTTTGAATACAAATGAGGATTAGCAACAGTAAGACTGATGACATGGCACCATCACCAGGGGATTCCTGTAGCATGATTCTCGGGGCGTTACAATATACCCATATCTGCTCAAATCATCTGTCAAGGTCAGAAAATAATGATACCCGCCGCGAGCCTCAACACTCATCGGACCGCATACATCGGTATGTATTATTTCCAATAAGTCAGTGGTTTGCTCCATTGTTCTGGAGAACGGAGTCTTAGTCATCTTGCCCATGAGGCATGGTTCGCAAGCATCAAATGATTCGTAATCAAGTGATTCCAAAAGCCCATCCGCATGGAGTTTCTTCATGCGCTTTACACCAATATGACCTAAACGGCAGTGCCACTAGTATGTTGCACTATCATTATCAGCTTTGCATCTTTTGGCATCAATATTATGAAGATGTGTATTACTACGATCGAGATTCAATAAACCATTCACCTTGGGTGTATGACGACAGAAGGTTTTATTCATGTAAACAGAATAACAATTATTCCTTGACTTAAATGAATAACCGTATTGCAATAAACATGATCCAATCATATTATGCTCAAGGCAAACACCAAATAACATTTATGTTAGGTTCAACAGTAATCCCGAAGGTAAAGGGAGTGTGCGATGGTGATCTTATCAAACTTGGAATCACTTCCAACACACATCGTCATCTCGCCCTCAACTAGTATCTGTTCATTTTGTAACTCCTGTTTCAAGTTACTAATCATAGCAACTGAACCAGTATCAAATACCCAGGGGCTACTATGAACACTAGTAAAGTACACATCAATAACATGTATATCATATATACTTTTGTTCACTTTGCCATCCTTCTTATCCGCCAAGTATTTGGGGCAGTTCTGCTTCCGGTGACCAATTCCTTTGTAGTAGAAGCACACAGTTTCAGGCTTGGGTCTAGCTTTGGGCTTCTTCATGGGTGGGGCAACTTGCTTGCCATTCTTCTTGAAGTTCCCTTTCTTTCCCTTGCCCTTTTGCTTGAAACTAGTGGTCTTGTCAACCATCAACACTCGATGCTTTTCTTGATTTCTACCTTCACCGATTTCAGCATCGCGAAGAGCTTGGGGAATCGTTTTCGTCACCCTTGCATATTATAGTTCATCACAAAGTTACAGTAACTTGGTGATAGTGACTAGAGAACTCTGTCAATCACTATCTTATTTGGAAGATTAAATACCACTTGATTCAAGCGATTGTAGTACTCAGACATTCTGAGTACATGCTCACTGGTTGAGATGTTCTCCTCCGTCTTGTAGGCAAAATACTTGTCAGAGGTCTCATACCTCTCGACTCGGGCATGATTCTGAAATACCAATTTCAACTCTTGGTATATCTTATATGCTCCTTGGTGCTTAAAACGTTTTTGAAGACCCGGTTCTAAGCCATAAAGCATGGCGCACTAAACTATCAAGTAGTCATCATACCGAGCTTGCCAAACGTTCATAACGTCTGCATCTTCTCCTGCAATAGGTCCGTCACCTAGCATTGCATCAAGGACGTAATTCTTCTGTGCCGCAATGAGGATAATCCTCATATCATGGACCCAGTCTGCATCATTGTACTACCATCTTTCAACTTATTTTTCTCTAGAAACATATCAAAAATAAAACAGGGGAGCTATACGCGAGCTATTGATCTACAACATAGATATGCAAAAACTATCAGGACTAAGTTCATGATAAATAAAAGTTCAATTAATCATATTACTTAAGAAATCCCACTTAGATAGACATCCCTCTAGTCATCTAAATGATCACATGATCCATATCAACTAAACCATGTCCGATCATCACGTGAGATGGAGTAGTTTTCAATGGTGAACATCACTATGTTGATCATATCTACTATATGATTCACGTTCGACCTTTCGGTCTCAGTGTTCCGAGGCCATATCTGCATATGCTAGGTTCATCAAGTTTAACACGAGTATTTTTCACGTGCAAAACTGGCTTGCTCCCGTTGTACGTGAACGTAGAGCTTATCACACCTGATCATTGATACGTCTCCAACGTATCTATAATTTTTGATTGTTCCATGCTATTATATTATCTTTTTTGGATGTTTATGGGCTTTATTATACACTTTTATATTATTTTTGGGACTAACCTATTAACCAGAGGCCCATCCCATTGTTGTTTTCTTGCCTATTTGAGCGTTTCGAAGAAAAGGAATATCAAACGGAGTCCAAATGGAATGAAACCTTCGGGGGAGTTATTTTTGGAATAGAGGCAACCTAGGAGACTTGGAGTAGATGTTAGGGAAGCTCCGAGCTGGCCACGAGGCAGGGAGGCGCGCCTGCCCCTGGGCGCGCCCCCACCCTCGTGGGCCCCTCATGGCTCCCCTGACCGACTTCTTTCGCCTATATATGTCCATATACCCTAAAAACATCAGAGAGCAGAATAGATCAGGAGTTCCGCCGCCAGAAGCCTCCGTAGCCACCGAAAACCAATCTAGACCCGTTCCGGCACCCTGCCGGAGGGGGGGGGGGATCCCTCTCCGGTGGCCATCTTCATCATCCCGGTGCTCTCCATGACGAGGAGGGAGTAGTTCTCCTTTCGGGCTGAGGGTATGTACCAGTAGCTATGTGTTTGATCTCTCTCTCTCTCTCTCTCTCTCTCTCGTGTTCTTGAGGTGATATGATCTTGATGTATCGCGAGCTTTGCTATTAAAGTTGGATCTTATGATGTTTCTCCCCCTCTACTCTCTTGTGATGAATTGAGTTTCCCCTTTGAAGTTATCTTATCGGATTGAGTCTTTAAGGATTTGAGAACACTTGATGTATGTCTTGCATGTGCTTATCTGTGGTGACAATGGGATATCATGTGATCCACTTGATGTATGTTTTGGTGATCAACTTGCAAGTTCCCTTGTGAACTTATGCATAGGGGTTGGCACATGTTTTCGTCTTGACTCCGGTAGAAACTGTGGGGCACTCTTTGAAGTTCTTTGTGTTGGTTGAATAGACGAATCTAACATTGTGTGATGCATATCGTATAATCATACCCACGGATACTTGAGGTAACATTGGAGTATCTAGGTGACATTAGGGTTTTGGTTGATTTTTGTCTTAAGGTGTTATTCTAGTATGAACTCTATGATAGATCAAACAGAAAGAATAACTTCGTGTTATTTTACTACGGACTCTTGAATAGATCGATCAGAAAGGATAACTTTGAGGTGGTTTCGTACCCTACCATAATCTCTTTGTTTGTTCTCCGCTATTAGTGACTTTGGAGTGACTCTTTGTTGCATGTTGAGGGATAGTTATATGATCAAATTATGTTATTATTGTTGAGAGGACTTGCACCAGTGAAAGTATGAACCCTAGGCCTTGTTTCAACGCATTGCAATACCATTTGTGCTCACTTTTATCATTAGTTACCTTGCTGTTTTTATATTTTCAGATTACAAAAACCTATATCTATCATTCATATTGCACTTGTATCACCATCTCTTCACCGAACTAGTGCACCTATGCAATTTACCATTGTATTGGGTGTGTTGGGGGGACACAAGAGACTCTTTGTTATTTGGTTGCAGGGTTGCTTGAGAGAGACCATCTTCATCCTACACCTCCCACGGATTGATAAACCTTAGGTCATCCAGTTGAGGGAAATTTGCTACTTTCCTACAAACCTCTGCACTTGGAGGCCCAACAACGTCTACAAGAAGAAGGTTGTGTAGTAGACATCAAGCTCTTTTCTGGCGCCGTTGCCGGGGAGGTGAGTGCTTGAAGGTATATCTTTAGATCTTGCAATCGAATCTTTTAATTTCTTTTTTTCTCACTAGTTTAATCTAATAAATAAAACTACAAAAAAATGGAATTGTGTTTGCCTCATACGCTTCATCTTTTTAATATCTTTCATGAGTATGATGGAAAGGAAAATTGTGCCAAAGTGTTAGAAGAAGAATGCATTAAAATGTTTGGCACTAAATCTTTGAATGATGAGCATGATTGCAATGTTGTTAGTATGAACTCTTTGAATATCCATAGTACTAATGATGATTGCACTAGTCTTGATGAAAATATCTCTTATAAGCATGTCGATTTTTGTGGAGTGCATAGAGTTTGCAAGTACATACCAAACATGGAAGATAGATTTTGCAAGAGGCACAAGTATTTGGAAACTAAATGGTTGCAATAAAGGCTAGATGTTTGCGCTGAAAGTTTAAAATTTCTTCACCATACTTGTGAACTTTGCAATGAACATGGTCATTTAAATCTCCGATGCAAATTGTTTCATGATCGTATCGTGTCCAAAAATTGTGATGACTTGATTCCCCTTGCACATCATAATGAACTTAGTTTTCTCTTGGGTTATGAAGAAATGAAACGTATATCTAAGGTTATTCCAGAATTTTCCCTTGATAGAGTTCTTAATTTTGATCTAGAGGAAATTTATATGCATTGTGCGGTGAATTGCATTGAAAATCCTTATATTGCCAAGTATATAAAGAAAACAAAACAAATAGAGGATGAAGAGAATACTAATGAAAGGGAAGATACTTCCCAATATTCTTCTATTATTTCTTATGATGAATCAGGTAACGAGGAGGAGCCTCCTATTCAACCAATCTCATCAATAAGGAGCTCCAAAAAGAGTATTGAACCCACACATGATGTGAAGAAGAAAAATAGAAGACGGAGAAGCAAAGGTAAAAATGTATCCCTCCCAAATGATGTTGCTCCTATTACTCATTGTGATGATGATAATTGTTATACTATTGGTGCTATCCATACTATTAATGATGAGAGTGATTATGCTTATGATATGAAAAGGCCCAAGCTTGGGGATGCTATGTTTGATGAGAATGGCATGCTTGAGAATGTATTTGCTGCAATTAATGTTAGTCTAAAGCTTGGGGATGCTATGTTTAATGAAGATGATATTTGTAGTCTCCCAAGTTTTGATATGCAAATTTATTATGATGATACATGCCCCTACTTATGATGATTATATTGATGAAAGTGGGTTTGGAAGAGTGTCAACTTTAGGAAGTAATGATCCCACTATTTTGGAGGATGTTGAATCTTATTGTGATAATTATGAAAGTGGATTTGGAGAGGTCATGACTTTATTTAGTAATGGTTCCACTATCTTGGAAGAGGTTTCAATTGATTATGATGAGAACAAAGTTGCTACCTATGATGATTATTGTGATGCCACTTATGCTATAAAAAGTAGTGATGGTTATATTTATAAAACTTTTCATGATTATGATTACCCTTTTTCTGAACATTACTCCTTTAATGTGGAAACAATTTATAGTATTCGAGTTTCCTATGATACTCCCACTATTCCGAATGAGAAGAATTTTGCTTATGTGGAGAGTAATAAAATTTCTATGCTTGTAGATCATGAAAAGAATGATTTATGTGATAGTTATATTTTTTAATTAATTCATGAAGCTAATGAAAATTATTATGAGGGATGAATATATGCTTGTATGAATTGCAATAATATCAAGTTTCCTCTCTATGTGCTTAAAGTTTTGAAGTTATGCTTGTTTTGCCTTCCTATGCTAATTGATTATTGTTCCCATAAGTTGTTTGCTCACATAATCCCTATGCATAGGAAGTGGGTTAGAGTTAAATGTGTTAGTAATATGCTTCATGATCCTCTCTTTATGTTTCAATTCTTATCTTTTGTGTGAGCATCATTGAAATCATCATGCCTAGCTAGGGGCGTTAAATGATAGCGCTTGTTGGGAGGCAACCCAACTTCATTTTTGTTCTTTGATTTTTTCTCCTGTTTAGCAATAAATAATTTATCTAGCCTCTGTTATGATTGAGTTTTTATGATTTTAATTAGTGTTTGTGCCAAGTAGAACCTTTGGGAAGACTTGGGGAAAGTCTCTGCGATCTTGCTGTAAAAAACAGAAACTTTAGCGCTCACGAGATTTCCTGCCATTTTTTATTGGAGAGTGATATTAAGTTGATTTTTTGCAGATGATTAATAGACAAATTCCTCAGGTCCACCAATTTATTTTATAATTTTATGAGTTCCATAAGTATACGTTTGATACAGATTACTACAGACTGTTCTGTTTTTGACAGATTCTGTTTTCTATGTGTTGTTTGCTTATTTTGATGAATCTATGAGTAGTATCGGAGGGTATGAACCATAGATAAGTTGGAATACAGTAGATATTACACCAATATGAATTTAGAATGAGTTCACAATAGTACCTAAGTGGTGATTTATTTTTTCTTATACTAACGGAGCTTACGAGTTTTCTGTTAAGTTTTGTGTTGTGAAGTTTTCAAGTTTTGGGTAAAGATTCGATGGACTATGGAATAAGGAGTGGCAAGAGCCTAAGATTGGGGATGCCCAAGGCACCCCAAGGTAATATTCAAGTACAACCAAGAGCCTAAGCTTGGGGATGCCCCGGAAGGCATCCCCTCTTTCGTCTTCGTTCATCGGTAACTTTACTTGGAGCTATATTTTTATTCACCACATGATATGTGTTTTGCTCTGAGCGTCATTTTATTTTATTTAGTTTTGATTGCTGTTTTAATAAAATACCAAGATCTGAAATTATTAAATGTTAGAGAGTCTTCATATAGTTGCATAATTATTCGACTACTCATTGATCTTCACTTATATCTTTCGGAGTAGTTTGTCATTTGCTCTAGTGCTTCACTTATATCTTTTAGAGCACGGCGGTGGTTTTATTTTATAGAAATAATTGATCTCTCATGCTTCACTTATATTATTTTGAGAGTCCTTTAGAACAACATGGCATTATAAAAACTTTCATATAAGTGCATTGAATACTAAGAGAAGTTTGATACTCGATGATTGTTTTGAGATATGGAGATGGTGATATTAGAGTCATGCTAGTTGAGTAGTTGTGAATTTGAGAAATACTTGTGTTGAAGTTTGTGATTCCCGTAGCATGCACGTATGGTGAACCATTATGTGATGAAGTCGGAGCATGATTTATTTATTGATTGCCTTCCTTATGAGTGGCGGTCGGGGACGAGCGATGGTCTTTTCCTACCAATCTATCCCCCTAGGAGCATGCGCGTAGTACTTTGTTTCGATAACTAATAGATTTTTGCAATAAGTATGTGAGTTCTTTATGACTAATTTTGAGTCCATGGATTATGCACACTCTCACCCTTCCACCATTGCTAGCCTCTCTAGTACCGTGCAACTTTCGCCGGTACCATAAACCCACTTTTTACCTTCCTCAAAACAGCCACCATACCTACATATTATGGCATTTCCATAGCCATTCCGAGATATATTGCCATGCAACTTTCAACCATTCCGTTATTATGACACGCTTCATCATTTTCATATTGCTTGCATGATCATGTAGTTGACATCGTATTTGTGGCAAAGCCACCATTCATAAATCTTCATACATGTCACTCATGCGTCATTGCACATCCCGGTACACCGCCGAAGGCATTCACATAGAGTCATATTTTGTTCTAAGTATTGAGTTGTAATTCTTGAGTTGTAAGTAAATAAAAGTGTGATGATCATCATTATTAGAGCATTTTCCCATGTGAGGAAAGGATGATGGAGACTATGATTCCCCCACAAGTCGGGATGAGACTCCGGACGCGAAAAAAGAGAGGCCAAAAAAAGAGAAAAGGCCCAAATAAAAAAATAAAAAAATGAGAGAAAAAGTGAGAAGGGACAATGTTACTATCCTTTTTCCACACTTGTGCTTCAAAGTAGCACATAATCTTCATGATAGAGAGTCTCCTATGTTGTCACTTTCATATACTAGTGGGAATTTTACATTATAGAACTTGGCTTGTATATTCCAATGATTGGCTTCCTCAAAATTGCCCTACGTCTTTATTAGCAAGCAAGTTGGATGCACACCCACTTAGTTTCTTTTGTTGAGCTTTCATATACTTATAGCTCTAGTGCATCCGTTGCATGGCAATCCCTACTCACTCACATTGATATCTATTGATGGGCATCTCCATAGCCCGTTGATACACCTAGTTGATGTGAGACTATCTTCACCTTTTTGTCTTCTCCACAACCACCATTCTATTCCACCTATAGTGCTATATCCATGGATCACGCTCATGTATTGCGTGAAGATTGAAAAAGTTTGAGAACATCAAAAGTATGAAACAATTGCTTGGCTTGTCATCAGGGTTGTGTATGATTTAAATACTTTGTGTGATGAAGATAGAGCATAGCCAGACTATATGATTTTGTAGGGATAGCTTTATTTGGCCATGTTATCTTGCGAAGACATAATTGCTTGGTTAGTATGCTTGAAGTATTATTATTTTTATGTCAATATTAAACTTTTGGCTTGAATCTTATGGATCTGAATATTCTTGCCACGATAAAGAAAATTACATTGATAAACATGTTAGGTAGCATTCCACATCAAAAATTCCGTTTTATCATTTACCTACTCGAAGACGAGCAGGAATTAAGCTTGGAGATGCTGATACGTCTCCAATGTATCTATAATTTTTGATTGTTCCATGCTATTATATTATCTGTTTTGGATGTTTATGGGCTTTATTATACACCTTTATATTATTTTTGGGACTAACCTATTAACCGGAGTCCCAGCCCAAATTGTTGTTTTCTTGCCTATTTGAGTGTTTAGAAGAAAAGGAATATCAAATGAAGTCCAAACAGAGTGAAACCTTCGGGAGAGTTATTTTTGGAACGGAAGCAACCAAGGAGACTTGGAGTAGACGTCAAGGAAGCTTCGAGGTGGCCACGAGGCAGGGAGGCGCGTCTGCCCCCCTTGGGCGCGCCCCCACCCTTGTGGGCCCCTCAAGGCTCCCCTGATCGACTTCTTTCGCCTATATATGTCCATATACCCTAAAAACATCAGAGAGCAGAATAGATCGGGAGTTCTGCCGCTAGAAGCCTCCGTAGCCACCGAAAACCAATCTAGACCTGTTCCGGCACCCTGCCGGAGGGGGGGGGATCCCTCTCCGGTGGCCATCTTCATCATCCCGACGCTCTCCATGACGAGGAGGGAGTAGTTCTCCCTCGGGGCCGAGGGTATGTACAATAGCTATGTGTTTGATCTCAATCTCTCTCTCTCTCTCTCTCGTGTTCTTGAGGTGGTATGATCTTGATGTATCGCGAGCTTTGCTATTATAGTTGGATCTTATGATGTTTCTCGCCCTCTACTCTCTTGTGATGAATTGCATTTTCCCTTTGAATTTGTCTTATCGGATTGAGTCTTTAAGGATTTGAGAACACTTGATGTATGTCTTGCATGTGCTTATCTGTGGTGACAATGGGATATCACGTGATCTACTTGATGTATGTTTTGGTGATCAACTTGCGAGTTCCCTCGTGAACTTATGCATAGGGGTTGGCACACGTTTTCGTCTTGACTCTCTGGTAGAAACTTTGGGGCACTCTTTGAAGTTCTTTGTGTTGGTTGAATAGACGAATATGAGATTGTGTGATGCATATCGTATAATCATACCCATGGATACTTGAGGTGACATTGGAGTATTTAGGTGACATTAGGGTTTTGGTTGATTTGTGTCTTAAGGTGTTATTCTCGTACGAACTCTATGATAGATCGAACGGAAAGAATAGCTTCGTGTTATTTTACTACAGACTCTTGAATAGATCGACCAGAAAGGATAACTTTGAGGTGGTTTCGTACCCTACCATAATCTCTTCGTTTGTTCTTCGCATTTGTGACTTTGGAGTGACTCTTTGTTGCATGTTGAGGGATAGTTATATGATCCAATTATGTTATTATTGTTGAGAGGACTTGCACTAGTGAAAGTATGAACCCTAGGCCTTGTTTCAACGCATTGCAACACCGTTTGTGCTCAGTTTTATCATTAGTTACCTTGCTGTTTTTATATTTTCAGATTACAAAAGCCTATATCTACCATCCATATTGCATCTGTATCACCATCTTTTCACCGAACTAGTGCACCTATACAATTTACCATTGTATTGGGTGTGTTGGGGACACAAGAGACTCTTTGTTATTTGGTTGCAGGGTTGCTTGAGAGAGACCATCTTCATCCTATGCCTCCCACGGATTGATAAACCTTAGGTCATCCACTTGAGGGAAATTTGCTTCCGTCCTACAAACCTCTGCACTTGGAGGCCCAACAACGTCTACAAGAAGAAGGTTGTGTAGTAGACATCAATCATCACATGGTGTCTCGGCACGGCGAACTGTAGCAACGGTGCATACTCAGGGAGAACACTTGTACCTTGAGATTTAGTGAGGGATCATCTTATAATGCTACTGCCGTACTAAGCAAAATAATATGCATAAAGGATAAACATCACACGCAATCAAAATATATGACATGATATGGCCATCATCATCTTGTGCCTTTGATCTCCATCTCCAAAGCACCGTCATGATCTCCATCGTCACCGGTTTGACACCTTGATCTCCATCGTAGCGTCGTTGTCGTCTCGCCAACTGTTGCTTCCACGACTATTGCTATCGCTTAGTGATAAAGTAAAGCAATTACATGGCGATTGCATTTCATACAATAAAGCGACAACCATAAGGCTCCTGTCAGTTGCCGATAACTTCTACAAAACATGATCATCTCATACAACAATTTATATCTCATAACGTCTTGACCATATCACATCACAACATGCCCTGCAAAAACAAGTTAGAAGTCATCTACTTTGTTGTTGCAAGTTTTACGTGGCTGCTACGGGCTTCTAGCAAGAACCGTTCTTACGTACGCATCAAATCCACAATGACTTTTCATCAAGTGTGTTGTTTTAACCTTCAGCAAGGACCGGCCGTAGTCAAACTCGATTCAACTAAAGTTGGAGAAACAGACACCCGCTAACCACCTGTGTGCAAAGCACGTCGCTAAAACCAGTCTCATGAACGTGGTCATGTAATTTCGGTCCATGCCGTTTCATCCAACAATACCGCAGAATCAAAGTAAGACGTTGGTGGTAAGCAGTATGACTATTATCGCCCACAGCTCTTTGTGTTCTACTCGTGCATATAACATCTACGCATAGATCTGGCTCTGATACCACTGTTGGGGAACATAGTATTTCAAAAAATTTCCTATAGTCACGCAAGATCTATCTAGGAGAAGCATAGCAACGAGCGGTGAGAGTGTGGCCACATACCCTCGTAGACCGAAAGCGGAAGCGTTTAGTAACACGGTTGATGTAGTCGAATGTCTTCGTGATCTAACCGATCCATGTACCGAACGTACGACACTTCCGTGTTCAGCACACGTTCAGCACGATGACGTCCCTCGAGCTCTTGATCCAGTTGAGGACAAAGGAGAGCTCCGTTAGCATGGTGGCATGGCGACAATGATGATGAAGTTATCGGCGCAGGGCTTCGCCTAAGCACTACGATGATATGACCGAGGTGTGTAACTGTGAAGGGGGGCACCGCACACGGCCAAGAGAAGACTTGGTGTGCCTTTGGGGTGCCCCCCCACGTATATAAAGGAGGGAGGTGATACGTCTCCAACATATCTATATTTTTTGATTGTTCCATGCTGGTATATTATCAATCTTGGATGTTTTATAATCATTTTATATCATTTTTTTGGTACTAACCTATTGACATAGTGCCAAGTGCCAGTTCCTGTTTTTTCGTGTTTTTTACGTCGCAGAAAATCAATATCAGACGGATTCCAAATGCCACGAAACTTTACCGAGATTTTATGGGCCAGAAGGAACACAATGGGCCCTGGTTGCACCTGGGTGGAGTCTCGGGGAGGGGACAACCCACCAGGGCGTGCCAGGAGGCCCATGCGCGCCCTGGTGGGTTGTGCCCACCTCGGGTGCCCCCCGGACCACCTCTTTGCTCTATAAATACCCCCAAAATACCAGAACCCTAGAGGCGTCGACAAAATATTCATCCAGCCGTCGCAGAGTCCAGAACCACCAGCTCCAATCTAGACACCATCTCGGATGGGTTCACCACCTCCATTGGTGCCTCTCCGATGATACGTGAGTAGTTCTTTGTAGACCTTCGGGTCCGTAGTTAGTAGCTAGATGGCTTCATCTCTCTCTCTCTCTTGATTCTCAATACAATGGTCTCTTGGAAATCCATATGATGTCACTCTTTTGCGGTGTGTTTGTTGGGATCCAATGAACTTTGAGTTTATGATCAGATCTATCTTTTTATATCCATGAAAGTATTTGAGTTTCTTTGATCTCTTTTATTCATGATTGCTTATAGCCTTGTATTTCTTCTCTGATATTTGGGTTTTGTTTGGCCGACTTGATCTATTTATCTTGCAATGGGAAGAGGTGCCCGGTAGTGGGTTCGATCTTACGGTGCTTGAACCCAGTGACAGAAAGGGAACCGGCACGTATGTATCGTTGCTACTAAGGATAAAACGATGGGGTCTATATCTACATAGATAGATCTTGTCTACATCATGCCATCGTTCTTATTGCATTACTCCGTTTTTCCATGAACTTAATACACTAGATGCATGCTGGATAGCGGTCGATGTGTGGAGTAATAGTAGTAGATGCAGGCAGGAGTCGGTCTACTAATCTTGGACGTGATGCCTATGTAATGATCATTGCCTGAATATCGTCATAATTATTTGAGATTCTATCAATTTCCCAACGGTAATTTATTTACCCGCTGTTTGCTATCTTTCTCGAGAGAAGCCACTAGTGAAACCTACAGCCCCCGGGTCTTCTTTCTCATATATTTGCTTGCGATCTACTTTTCCTTTGCATTTTTATTCAGATATATTAAACCAAAAATACAAAAATACTTTGATGCACTTTATTCTATTTACGATCTATAATTTCAATCTATTACGATTTTTTGGCATCGTTACCCGAAAGGGATTGACAACCCCTTTAACACGTCGGGTTGCGAGGTGTTGTTATTTGTGTGCAGGTGCTATTTATGTTGTGTTGCTTGGTTCTCCTACTAGTTCGATAACCTTGGTTTCTTCATTGAGGGAAATACCTACCTTCGATGTGCTACATCCTCCCTTCCTCTTTGAGGAAATACCGACGTAGTCCTAGCAGACAAGAGCTTTCTGGCACTATAGTCAGGGAGCAATCAGGAGGGACAGAGGCCGGCCCCCTAGGGGCGCGCCAATAGTATGGAGTCCTACTAGGACTTCCAAGTCCTAGTAGGAATCCCTTTCCTTTTCGGAGTAGGAGAGAAGGAAAGAGGGAAAGAGAGGGGGAACAGAAAAAAAGGCAAGGGGGGGGGGGGGCGCCGCCCCCTTCCCCTAGTCCAATTCGGACCCATGGGGGGCGCCACCTCCCCTTGGCCTGTCTCCTCTTTTCCCGTATGGCCCTATAAGGCTCATTACTTCTCCCAGTGAATTCCCGTAACTCCCCCATACTCCGAAAAATACCTGGATCACTCGGAACCTTTCTGATGTCCGAATATAGCCTTCCAATATATGAATCTTTACCTCTCGACCATTTAGAGACTCCTCGTCCTGTCTGTGATCTCATCCGGGACTCCGAACAAACTTCGGTCATCAAATCACATAACTCATAATACAAATCGTCATCGAACGTTAAGTGTGCGGATGCTACGGGTTCGAGAACTATGTAGACATGACCGAGACACATCTCCGGTCAATAACCAATAGCAGAACTTGGATGCTCATATTGGCTCCTACATATTCTACGAAGATCTTTATCGGTCAAACCGCATAACAACATACATTGTTCCCTTTGTCATCGGTATGTAACTTGCCCAAGATTCGATCGTCGGTATCATCATACCTAGTTCAACCTCGTTACTGGCAAGTCTCTTTACTCGTTCTGTAATGCATCATCCCACAACTAACTCATTATTTACATTGCTTGCAAGGCTAATAGTGATGTGCATTACCGAGAGGGCCCAGAGATACCTCTCCGATACTCGGAGTGACAAATCCTAATCTCGATCTATGACAACTCAACAAACACCATCGGAGACACCTGTAGAGCATCTTTATAATCACCCAGTTACATTGTGACGTTTGATAGCACACAAGGTGTTCCTCCGGTATTCGGGAGTTGCAAAATCTCATGTATAAGTCATGAAGAAAGCAATAGCAATAAAACATTATGCTAAGCTAACAGATGGGTCTTGTCCATCACATCATTCTCCTAGTAATGTGATCCCGTTCATCAAATGACAACACATGTCTATGGTTAGGAAACTTAACCATCTTTGATTAACGAGCTAGTCAAGTAGAGGCATACTAGGGACACTCTGTTTTGTCTATGTATTCACACATGTACTAAGTTTCCGGTTAATACAATTCTAGCATGAATAATAAACATTTATCATGATATAAGGAAATATAAATAACAACTTTATTATTGCCTCTAGGGCATATTTCCTTCACTAACAAACACTTGCACACAACGCGAAAAAGGGGTTGTCAATCCCTTCACGGTCACTAGCAAGAGCGAGATGTAATAGAGATAGGTATAAAAGATAAGTAAAAGGAAAAATAAAGTAAATATAAATAAATTGTAGCAAGGTATTTTTGGGTTTTTGGTTTTATAGATTTGAAAATATATGATGAGAAATAGACTCGGGGGCCATATGTTTCACTAGTGGCTTCTCTCCTGAAGAAAGCATACGCTGGTTGAACAAATTACTATTGAGCAATTGATAGAAAAGCGCATAGTTACAACGATATCTAAGGAAATGATCATGAATATAGGCATCACATCCGTGACAAGTAGACCGACTCCTACCTGCATCTACTACTATTGCTCCACACATCGACCGCTATCCAACATGCATCTAGTGTATTAAGTTAACAAGAACAAAGTAACGCCTTAAGCAAGATGACATGATGTAGAGGGATAGATCCAAACAATATGGTAAAAACACCATCTTTTTATCCTTAATGGCAACAATACAAATACGTGCCTCCCTACCCCTACTGTCACTGGGTGAGGACACACTACTGCAGGATGCTGCTAATGCGACACTACGATCAGAGACCCTTCGACGAAATTGTGTGCGATGCCATAATCGCAAATAGTGGTGTAAAAAAACGTTTGCGATGGAGGATGCATCAAACACGGTTCCGATTTTAGTTGCATGTGCGATGCAGGGCATACGGTTCAGCTTAGTTAACCGTTTGCGATGAGGAGGAACAAAAGAAATGGGCAGCCAGATGAAGGTGTGGGCGATATACAGCATATGGTTCACTCGGATAAACTGTTTGTGATTAGGCAACACAAAAGAAATGGGCAGCCAGATGAAGGTGTGCGATATATGGCATGCGGTTCACTCGGATGAACTGTTTGTGTTGAGGCAAGAGAACAGAAACAGTTCAATATAACAAGATGTCTGTGATACGCCGCAAACAGATTTGTAATCAGAAATGTGTGCGAATACCGATAATAATAGAAACGGTTCCCTAGTGTGGTCCGTGTTCATCTGATCATCATCTCCTTCTTGTGCTAGCTCGATGTTCCTTCTATGATAAGTTTCCATTAATTGATGGCGTTTTATGGACACGCCACCATTTCCCGCCATTTCCTCACCTGTTTCCCGCCACCCAGTGATATTGTGCATAGGTGGCGCGCGACGCACAGAGGCGACAAGCGCATCCTGTAGCACATCCACTTTTTCCAAGCATGCCAACCCACCAAAGCGTCGCCTCTACCATCAACCTCGTCGACAAGGAAAACAAGCAGGCGCCACGGCCCGTCGAGGCCGAGGCGCTCCCCGACAACGCGATGGACGACGCCGTGATGCGCATCATCGCCAGGGTTGAGCAGACCTTTAGCGCATGGCGCTTGAGTGCCGCGGATCAAGATAGGCATGTCAGCCCCGATAGGCTGCAGCTCGCCGCACAACATGATCGATGGTGCGCCGCAGAGCAAGCTAGGCGCGTCCGCGCCGATAGGCTGTGGCTCACCGCACGGCGAGACCATTGGAGCGCTGCAGAGCGAGAGGCGCGACGCGCCCAACAGCAAGAGCGGATCCATCGGCGCTTTTCTGCTATCGACATGGCATCACAGCTGGGTACACACCCGGCCAGTACCCCCATTCCTTGCCAGGAGTGGGCAGAGGCCCTCAGCGTCGTACTTGCACAAGAGGCCGGCCACGCTGTACTTGCACCGGAAGCCCGCCGCGCCGTTTGCATGGGTGCCACCGTTTTCCTTGTCTGCGACCCGCTGGATGCCAACACACTGGCCCGTAGGCTCGACCGCCTCCTTGGCCTAGGTGTCCACCTGGGCACAGTAGAGGAACATGGCCGTCGCATCCTCGAGCTGGTAATCTCTGATGAAATAGCCAACTTGGAGCTCGAGATCACGCTCCAGATGTACTGCGAGCGTGTCGACCGCTTGGACGAACGCCTACATGAGTTCAGGCAGAGCCAAGAGCTACTGTAGGCAAGGGCTGCTGGTCATGGTCTCATGGATGCATTTTATTTTGAAAAGTCGTTTCGACGTGGATAGCTATGTATTCATAACAATCATAGTATTACTTTGTTTATTGCTCTGTTTCAATGTGTGTACTCTGTTTTCCATTCTTATATGTTCTGTTTCAATGTGTGTATATATGCTTTCCATTCTGTATATGTGGATGATAACAGCTAGATTCAAATTAGTATACAAAAACAGATAGAAAATGGAATTCATAATATATGTATATATATGTTAAATGTTCATTAGTTCATCACAGAATATATATAATATATGGTATCATCACATATACGTGATGATACTTAACTACTAGGTGCAATGCATAAAATTGAAAACAAACAATACTAAAACTAATAATCCCTCCTGGGGCCAGTATTCCGACAGCCCCTTGCCAGCAGCTCCCTAGTACGCGGCATCTTCCCTGTGCGGAGGTAGTACTCCACCTCCTCCGCCTCGCAGCGCTTGACGTACCGATCTGCATCTTGCTGGCAGACGCGTGCGGCCGATCTTGCCATTTCGTTGGGCGCCCACTGGAGCTCCTTGTCGGTTTCACGCTGGATCTTATCAGCCCACCTCCACGCAGCGACGAGGCGCCCAACACCTATGACCTTCCTCGCGAAGTACCCATCTTCGTACATCTCCTCGGCACGACGACGCGCCCGGCCCCAAAGCTCCGCCGTCTCCTTTTTCCAGGCAGCATCACGGGCTTCACAGGCTGCTTGGTACCTGGCTTCCTCCTCCGCCATCTCCTTATTGAACGCCACTTGCCTAGCTTTCTCGGCCGGTGGCAGCGACTTCCACAGACAAAGATTGTATGGCCCCAAAACCAATCCAAAGTTGGGGGTCCGGCGCAACCTTGTCAGGCAGCGCATAGGGGTCCTCGTCACTACTAATCGAGTGAGCGTCCTCGGGGGGCGGCAACTCCTCGTCGGTGCGTGGGCAGACCGGCGGCTCCATGGCAGATATTTGAGAGAGAGAGAGGGTGAGCGAGGGGAGGATGTATATGAGAATGTAGGCGGGACGACATGAGCAAGGTAGTATTTGTTGGCGGCCAGAATATAGATCACCGAGGACAGTACAAACGACGATTGCCGGAATTTATGAGTACTATAGTTTGAATTACACATGATTCCGGCAGCAAAATCCATGTGTCAACATAACAACCAAAATCCGTGTGTGAACATAATAGCTGACGGTTTCCAATGCAGAACCGTGTCTGATTAATGATCCCCGCCATTCACCTACCAAACCTTGAGCCGCGAGATAGACTGCCAATCGTGTGGGGGCCGGTTGTCTTGCCAGATCTTTACATTTTCTTTTTTGAACACCAGATATTTACATCGTCTGATGATTTTTTAACTCGCACACAAGTACACAAAAATATGATTTTTCAAACCGTTATGGTTAGGCGTTGCATGTAGATATAGTACAAATTTGAATCACGGTCATTAAATGGCTAGTAAATCACTTAAATGCATTTAAAAGGTCAAATGACCTCTCAAATTTTTCAAATTTTGACAAGACAGTTGTATTGGTGCATGTTAAACGTAGAAAAAAAATTTGAAGGTCGTAAGAGAAAGCTATCTCCCGCTCGTCACCAAACATGCATTGTTCCCTCTTGGAACCACGAACATTCTAGTGAGTTGCTCCGGCTTGTGAGGGGTGTGTGTCCAAACTATCGTCAAACAGGCCAATTTTTTTTACCACATCATTGTAACATCCCAAATTTTCAATTTGGAATGTTATACATAGATCATTCTTGCATACCATATTTTATTGCATTTCGTCTCGCGATCCTCGAAGTCCTAAGCAACTCAAGGACCCTCGGAGAGAGTTGGGGATTTCCCCAGTTTTCAAATTTGATTTTCATCAAATTCTGAAATGAGGATTTTTGTTTTAATTATTTTTCTCTCCAAGAATATTTCATATTAAAATATATGAGAGGAGATAATATGACTTCTCCAAAATAAATGAAATATCGGAGGAAAAATATTAAAATCAAATATTTGCTTTTATTTGGATTTTATAGCAATTTTGTTTGCAATAGAAAAATTGCACATTTTCAAAATTGCATTTTAGGGCCAAGAAAGTGTTCATCTCGTTCTAAATATTTTATTTAGACAGTGAAAATTTGTTTTGGCATTTTTAGAATTTTATTTTATTTTCTAGGATTTTTTTAGTTTCGGCGGAATTATTTAAAAAAACGCAGGGGCTAACTGGGCCGAAGCCCAGCCGCCGGCCGACCTCCACGCGACGCCGTCTCCCTCAGGAGACTGACGCCGCCACGCCGCCCCGGACCGGAGTCCGGCTAGGACTTCGCCCTGCCGCCCCTTGCCCCCTCCCCAAGGCACCCCCTCCCCTTTAAATACCCCACCCCACCACCGCCACCACCGCCCCAAGTCGCCGCAGCCGCCGCCCCAAGTCGCCGTGCCGCCGCC
>NC_057797.1:217229954-217258233 GCF_018294505.1 Triticum aestivum
GCCTCGCCGTCGCCGCCGTGTCTCGCCGGACCGACGAGGTAGCCGCCGTTTTTTAAAGAAAACCGATCCGGTTTTTTAGAAAACCCTAGTTCATTTTTTTGGTTCGCCGGTTTTTCCCGGTTTTACCTTTTACCGGACGTTCGTCTGTATGTTCGTTTTAACGAACGGTTTTCGCTCGTTAGTTACAGATAACAAATGCTCGTTCGTTAGCCTGTTCGTCAGTTTTCTTTTATCGGATTTTTCCGTGGTTATTTTTGATCACGATTTCTGATCCGATTTTCGTTCTAGTTTATCTTCTCGCTCGTTTGTCGGAATCAGGCGATTCAAGCGCCTAGATCTTCGTCTTGAGACCCTCTTTCCGCTTAACCAACTTGAACATGCTTTTGTTACTGTAAAATTTGACCTAGGTCCATATTAGTAAACATATCTTGTTCTCTTTCGCCGTTTGAGTTTCGTTGCTCCGTTCGATTTGATTCTTTTTGCAAACCGGAGTTCTTAAGTTGAACTTTCTGGTTAGACCTTCTTATTTGTGTTTTACCCATGCTTCTTCGCTTGATTGCTTATGTATGTTATTGTTTGTTTGCGATAGAATTCCCGGAGTGCGAAGAGTGTTATTTGGAGTCTCTAGGTTACGCGGATCGTCAGCAAGGCAAGTAACAATATGATCATACCCCTTTATCACCCAGTTTTTATGCATTAGTTCCAATCCTCAAACATTGCATGGTTAGGATGTCATTAACTTGTGGGTTGGAAAGTAGTTGATGAGGTAGAACCTATTACCCTGTTACATTCAAACCCTTGGGAATTATTTCTATGTGATGCTTATATTGCTATGCTATGCTCGTAGACGTGGTTTGGGTGAATGAAATCCATGACAGATGTGAGATTGTTAATTAATGGTACAACTTAAGGTGGCAACTTAAATACACATCTGGGTGGATTGAGGCACCTGGAGTACCCAGCGTTGCCTGTATTTTTGGAAATCCCGGAGTACCCGTGTGATCTTCCTATGGACCGCCACCCAGGCTCAAAGGGAACTGAGATGATTCATGCTAGAAACTTTTGTGTGCAGCCACAAGCTATTATGGGCTCTAGCATAGTTGAGTAAGTTACGTGAAGCTCTTGAAGAGGTGGATCAACAGGTAGTGGGTTGTAGGTTTGGTATGGTCTGCCTAGAGTAGAGAGTTAATGTTTCTGAAAGACTGTGTCTCGGTCATCCGTTTCTCAAACACCATGTAGTGCGAGAAATCCAACGGAGGCGATCGAGTCTTGTGGGGAAAAGTGTGCAAACCTCTGCAGAGTGTACAAACTAATCATGGTTAGCCGTGTCCCCGGTTATGGACAATCTTGAGTATCTGGTACTTGGAGTATCTTAAGTATCTCATCACTCTTAAAATAATATTTATGGGTTGATAATTACTTTTAATTGGGGTTGAGTTGGAGGAACCTTCTCAATGATGTTTCAACTACCATGGTAGTTAAATTAAAATCTATTCCTTTGTTGTAGGGAAAAATTGGCTTTTCGCAAAAACTATAACCATAGAGCTTTCCACCAGCCAAATATGCATGTAGTGATAGCATTATTCTATTCTTGCTCTACTGTGTTACTTTGCCAGCATATTCCATGTGCTGACCCGTTTTCGGGCAGCAACGTATTATGTTGCAGACTTTTCAGACGAGGAGTAAGGTTCGTTAGGTCGTTGCCGTGCAGCTCAGCTATGCCGTTGGAGTTGATGGACTCACTTTATCTTCCAAGCCTTCCGTTGTTATCGTATTAGATGGCCTTAAGCCATATTTATTGTAATAAGTTCTCTTTGGAGACATTCGATGTAATAAGTGTGTGATTGCTACTCTGTTATAAATCCTCGAGTACTGTGTGTGTCAGCATTACCGATCCAGGGATGACACTGAAGCACAGAGACTTGACCGTTTGAGGTCGGGTCGCTACAAGATGGTATCAAAGCACACGCTGAGTGTAGGACACGGCCACTAAGCTAACAACCATAGATCACTATTCTCTCCTCATTTATGACTCCTCTCCATTTTCTACTCCTTAGGATGGCGGACGCAAGGAATAAGTTTGCACAACCGGATGAAGAAGCACCTTTTGGACGACACTTGAAGGAAGTCACTAGGTACCTGAATATAGGAATACCAAGCTTCACCGGGACCTACAACGCCACTTTACCATGAGAGGAGCGATGGATGGTTCAAGTTCATGCTCCAGGAAGAACCTTCACACCAGTCAATAAACCCATAGAGTTTTCCTTTGATGCACCAACCTGGAGTTTAGGAAAGAGTATGGCAGCTCACATCACCATGGGACGCATTGGAGAAGTTTATCACAAGGAGCTTAAGGATACTATCTATCAGATTTGTGGGCGCCGAGATGAGCAATGGGAGATGATCAACACCAGGAAGGATAGATCAATTGCAGCTTTCACCCAGGAACTAAACCAGCACATTCGATGCCAGGAGAATCAGCTGTGTGCAGGCATGATAGATTTGAAGAAGGCAATGACTAGGATCACAGAACTGGAGGAAGAACTCAAGGCTACACGTGAAGATTATGAGGAGGAAATCGTCGTACTAGTGGAGAAGAATGATGACCTGATTAAGAAGATAGGAGTATTCCTGGGTGACCCCGCACCAGGAGGAGAAGACGAAGAACCCAAGGAGATTCGCCCGGAGGACTACATCATCATCGACGACACTGACTCCGATCTTAGCGATGATGACTATGAAGACGAAGCTGGAGCAGATATCATGGAGTCTTCAACCGAGGAATATTTTTAGTAGACCACCACATCAGTAGTAGTAGTATTCCACCATATAAATATAGTAGTCTGAGCACTTTTGCGATAGTTCTAGACCGATTGTATGCCCTTGCTTGATTGATCGAGTGAAATGATTGTGCTTGTCTCATGTGCATATGGGTAGTGCTTTCTCATTAGACCTCATTCTATTCTAATCTCTCCCCTCTAAACCCATCAGATGCCTCTAAGACGTGACCTCGGATTTGCTTTCCCACCGGAGCTCACTCAGTTGATCCAGCAGCAGAATACCCTGATGCAGTTGTTAGTTCAGAACCAAGGCAACAACAACAACAATCCACCACCACCACCACCAGTTGACAACTTAGCCCATTTTCTGAGGTTGCAGCCGCCGGTGTTTTCCAGTAGCACTGAGCCTATAGTAGTAGATGATTGGCTCCGCAGGATTGGAAGGGAGTTAACCACTGCAGGATGTACCGATGCTGAGAATGTGCGTTTTGCCGCACATTAGTTGGATGGACCGGCAGCCTCATGGTGGGAGAATTACACTGTCACCTACCCTATAGCCACGGTGACATGGGACCAATTTCAGCAAGCCTTCCGTACATCCCATGTCTCAACTGGAGCCATGAATTTGAAGAAGCGTGAGTTTCGTAACTTACGCCAGGGGAACCGTACCGTGGCTCAGTACGCAGATGAGTTTAGCAAGTTATCTCGCTATGCCCCTGATGATGTGGCCACAGATGCCGCAAAGCAGGAGAAGTTTATGGAAGGGCTGAATGATGAGATGAGCATGCAGTTGATGGTGGCAACATTCACCAACTACCAGGAGTTGGTAGATAAGGCTCTTATGATTGAAGGGAAGCAACAGCAGATTGAGAGCCGTAAGAGGAAGTATGGACAAGGTAGGTATAACTCCGGAGCTCAGCAGAAGCCTCGCCTAACCCCGAACTCGGGAGGAATTGTTCATAACCATGGAGGCCACACCCATAATGGAGGAAGTAACCATAATCATACTGGCCCAAGGAATGGGAATGGAGCAAGAAACAATCAGAACCGCCCCAATCCAGCCACCCCCACCAAGAGAAACCTAAGCCACGTTACTTGTTTCAAGTGCGGGAAGACTGGACACTATGCCACGGAGTGCCCTGAAGGGAAGAATGGAAACGGAAATGGGAGCGCTGGGAAGAATCCCAATCCATTCAACAAAGGACAAGTGAACCACATTAACGTGGAGGAGGTTGAAGAGCAGCCAGACGCGGTTATAGGTAAGTTTTTGGTTAAGTCATTTACCGCTCTTGTTCTTTTTGATACTGGTGCATCGCTTTCATACATATCAAGGGAATTCATGGACAAGTTTAAACTACCGACCCAAACCCTTAGGACCCCTATGTTAGTAAGCTCACCTGGAGCAGGGTATATGGCTAGTCGATGGTGCGACGAGATATCCTTAACCATTGGCAACCATGTTTTTCCGTCCGACCTAATTATCTTGGAGTCACAAGGATTGGATGTGATATTAGGAATGGACTGGATGTCAAAGTACGGAGGAAGCATTGACTGTGTTAGTAAGTCAATTTGTCTCACCACCCAGGAGGGAAAAAGGATCAAGTATATATCTAGGCATGCGCCAAGAAGTAGCCAAGTAAATACCCTCGAGGGAGTTGTTCAGGAGGAAGTGCCTGTAGTAAAGGATTACCCGGATGTTTTCCCAGAGGAGTTACCAGGCATGCCACCGGATCGAGATATCGAGTATTTGATAGAACTATTGCCAGGCATAGGGCCAATATCCAAGAGACCCTATCAGATGCCCGTGAATGATCTGGAGGAGATTAAGAAGCAGATCAAGGAGTTACTGAAAAAATGTTACATTCGATGGAGTTCATCACCATGGGGAGCTCCAGTGCTTTTGGTTGAAAAGAAGGATAAGTCCCTAAGAATGGTTGTTGATTATCGGGCCTTGAACGAAGTAACGATTAACAATAAGTACCCATTGCCGATGATCAATGATATGTTTGACCAGCTGCAAGGAGCTAAGGTGTTTTCGAAGATCGATCTGCGATCAGGATATCACCAGCTGAAGATACGGGAGAAGGATATACCAAAGACAACCTTCACCACACGGTACGGGTTATACGAATATACGATCATGTCGTTTGGACTGACTAACGCCCCTGCCTATTTCATGAGCATGATGAACAAGGTGTTCATGGAATATTTGGATAAGTTCGTTCTGGTGTTCATTGATGATATAATGGTATATTCGAAGAATGAAGAGGAACACAAGGAGCATTTGCGTTTAGTTCTCGAGAAACTCAAGGAACATTAGTTGTATGCCAAGTTCAGCAAATGCGAGTTTTGGTTGAAGGAAGTCAGATTCCTTGGACATGTTATATCAGGAGAAGGTATAGCAGTAGACCCCACCAAGGTTCAGTCAGTCACTGAATGGTTGGCACCCACTTCAGTTAGCGAGATCCGCAGTTTTCTTGGACTCGCAGGATACTACCGGAGATTCATTGAGAATTTTTCCAAGATTGCGAAGCCAATGACGGAATTATTGAAGAAGGATACCAAGTTTAAATGGACGGAAGATTGTGAGGCAAGTTTCCAGGAGCTGAAGAAACGTTTGACTACAGCCCCAGTGCTGACACTGCTAGATATTCGTAAGGATTTCCAAGTGTATTGCGACGCCTCTCGCCTAGGACTTGGAAGCGTGCTTATGCAGGACGAAAGAGTTGTTTCGTATGCCTCATGACAACTAAAACTGCACGAGTTAAATTATGCCACACATGATTTGGAGCTAGCAGCCGTAGTGCATGCGTTGAAGACTTGGATACATTACCTTATTGGAAACCATTGTGATGTGTACACGGATCATAAGAGTTTGAAGTACATTTTCACCCAGAAGGAACTGAACCTTAGGCAGAGAAGATGGTTGGAGCTTATAAAGTATTATGACATGAAGCTTCACTATCATCCAGGAAAGGCCAATGTCGTAGCGGACGCTTTGAGCCGGAAGAGTTATGCTAATACCCTAGAGAGCACGGGATTGCCGAAGGAGTTAGAAGAGGATCTCCGGGAACTTCGATTGGAGATTGTTCCTAGAGGTTTTGTTGCAACAATGGAGGTACAGTCTACATTGTTGGGAAAAATTTGAGAAGCTCAGAAGGATGACAAAGAGATTGCTGAGATAAAGGAGAAAATGAGTGAAGGAAAGGCCAAAGGTTTTCGTGAGGATGAACATGACACCTTATGGTTTGAGGACCGCATTTACGTGCCCAATAACACTGAGATCAGGAAGTTAATACTTCAGGAGGCTCATGACTCACCATACTCGATACACCCTGGAAACACCAACATGTATTTGGATTTGAAGGAACATTTCTGGTGGACAGGGATGAAGAAGGATATCGCCGAGTATGTGGTCGTATATGATGTATGTCAGAGAGTGAAGGCAGAGCATCCAAAGCCAACAGGATTGTTACAGCCTATGCCGATACCCGAATGGAAGTGGGATAAACTGGGCATGGATTTTATCACCGGATTACCCAGGACCAAATCAGGATATGATTCTATATGGGTAGTAGTTGACCGCTTGACCAAAGTAGCACACTTTATCCCAGTGAAAACAACTTATACCAGTGCAAAGTTGGCCAAGATATATATGACCAGGATCGTATGTCTGCATGGAGTTCCGAGAACCATCGTATCGGATAGAGGGACACAATTTACCTCAAAATTTTGGCATCAGTTACACCAGACCTTGGGAACGAGATTGGAGTTCAGTATACCATTTCACCCACAGACGGATGGACAGACCGAGAGGATCAATCAGGTTCTGGAGGATATGTTGAGAGCCTGTGCGCTAGATTATGGATCTAGTTGGGATGACAATTTGCCTTACGCAGAGTTCTCATACAATAATAGTTACCAAGCCAGTTTGAAAATGGCACCGTTTGAAGCCCTGTACGGCCGAAGGTGCAGAACACCGTTGATGTGGGATGAAGTTGGAGACCGACAGTTGTTTGGACCAGACTTGATCAAAGAGTCGGAGGAGAAGGTTAAACTGATTCGAGATAGACTGAAGATAGCTCAGTCCAGACAGAAGAGTTATGCAGATTCAAAACGCAAGGAGGAAACCTATGGCATTGGAGATAGAGCATATCTGCGAGTATCACCCTTGCGAGGAGTGAAACATTTTGGAGTTAAGGGAAAGTTAGCCCCGAGATTTGTAGGACCGTATCGTGTTTTGGAACGGATGGGAGAAGTTGCATACAAGTTGGAGTTACCTGAAGGACTGTCAGGAGTTCATGATTTGGTTCACATTTCCTAGTTGAAGAAGTGCCATGTTGAGATGGCCGACATACCGCTAAGAGATACCGTACCCTTGGAGGCGATTCAATTCGACAATGACTTAACTTACGAGGAGAAACCACTCAAGATTTTGGTGTTTGCCAGTCGCGTCACCCACAGAAAGGTTATTAAGTTTTGCAAAGTTCAATGGAGCCACCATACCGAGGATGAATCCACACGGGAACGAGAGGATGATCTCCGCAAAGACCACCCACACCTATTTTCTAGCCAACCCGAATCTCGAGGGCGAGATTCATCTTAAGGGGGGTAGGTTTGTAACATCCCAAAAATTCAAATTAGAATGTTATACATAGATCATTCTTGCATACCATATTTTATTGCATTTCATCTCGCGATCCTCGAAGTCCTAAGCAACTCAAGGACCCTTGGGGAGAGTTGGGGATTTCCCCGGTTTTCAAATTTGATTTTTATCAAATTCTGAAACGAGGATTTTGGTTTTAATTATTTTTCTCTCCGAAAATATTTCAAATTAAAATATATGAGAGGAGCTAATACGACTTCTCCAAAATAAATGAAATGTTGGAGGAAAAATATTAAAATCAAATATTTGCTTTCATTTGGATTTTATCGCAATTTTGTTTGCATTAGAAAAATTGCACGTCTTCAAAATTGCGTTTTAGGGCCAAGAAAATGTTCATCTCGTTCTAAATATTTTATTTAGACGGTGAAAATTTGTTTTGGAATTTTTATAATTTTATTTTATTTTCTAGGATTTTTTGTTTCGGCGGAATTATTAAAAAAACCGCAGGGGCTAACTGGGCCGAAGCCCAGCCGCCGGCCCACCTCCCCGCGATGCCGTCTCCCTCAAGAGACCGATGCCGCCACGCCGCCCCGGACCAGAGTTCGGCTAGGACTTCGCCCCGCCGCCCCTTGCCTCCTCCCCTTTAAATACCGCACCCCGCCACCGCCACCACCGCCCCAAGCCGCCGCAGCCGCCGCCCCAAGTCGCCGCACCGCCGCCGCTTGCCCGCGTTGCCGCCGCCTCGCCTCACCGTCGCCGCCGTGTCTCGCCGGACCGACGAGGTAGCCACCTTTTTTAAAGAAAACCGATCCGGTTTTTTAGAAAACCCTAGTTTGTTTTTTTGGTTCACCGGTTTGTCCTGGTTTTACCTTTTAGCGGACGTTCGTCCCTACGTTCGTTTTAACGAACGGTTTTCACTCGTTAGTTACAGACAACGAACGCTCGTTCGTTAGCCTGTTCGTCAGTTTTCTTTTATCGGATTTTTCCGCGGTTATTTCTGATCGCGATTTCTGATCCGATTTTCGTTCTAGTTTATCTTTTCGCTCGTTTGTTGGAATCAGGCGATTCAAGCGCCTAGATCTTCATCTCGAGACCCTATTTCCTCTTAGCCAACTTGAACAAGCTTTTGTTACTGTAAAATTTGACCTAGGTCCAGATTAGTAAACGGATCTTCTTCTCTTTTGCCGTTTGAGTTTCGTTGCTCCGTTCGATTTCATTCTTTTTGCAAACCCGAGTTCTTAAGTTGAACTTTCTGGTTAGACCTTCTTATATGAGTTTTACCCGTGCTTCTTTGCTTGATTGCTTATGTATATTATTGTTTGTTTGCGATAGAATTCCCGGAGTGTGAAGCGTGTTATTTGGAGTCTCTAGGTTACGCGGATCGTCAGCAAGGCAAGTAACACTTTGATCATACCCCTTTATCACCCAGTTTTTATGCATTATTTCCAATCCTCAAACATTGCATGGTTAGGATGTCATTAACTAGGGTTGGGAATTAGTTGATGAGGTAGAACCTATTACCCTGTTACATTCAAACCCTTGGGAGTTACTTCTACGCGATGCTTATATTGCTATGCTATGCTCGTAGACGTGGTTTGGGTGAGTGAAATCCATGACAGATGTGAGATTGTTAATTAATGGTACAACTTAAGGTGGCAACTTAAATACACATCTGGGTGGATTGAGGCACCTGGAGTACCCAGCGTTGCCTGTATTTTTGGAAATCCCGGAGTACCCGTGTGATCTTCCTATGGACCGCCATCCAGGCTCAAAGGGATCTAAGATGATTCATGCTAGAAACTTCCGTGTTCAGCCACAAGCTATTATGGGCTCTAGCATAGTTGAGTAAGTTACGTGAAGCTCTTGAAGAGGTGGATCAGCAGGTAGTGGGTTGTAGGTTTGGTATGGTCTGCCCGGAGTAGAGAGTTAATGTTTCTGAAAGACTGTGTCTCGGTCATCCGTTTCTCAAACACCATGTAGTGCGAGAAATCCAACGGAGGTGATCGAGTCTTGTGGGGAAAAGTGCGCAAACCTCTATAGAGTGTACAAACTAATCATGGTTAGTCGTGTCCCCAGTTATGGACAATCTTGAGTATCTGGTACTTGGAGTATCTTAAGTATCTCATCACTCTTAAAATAATATTGATGGGTTGATAATTACTTTTAATTGGGATTGAGTTGGAGGAACCTTCTCAATGATGTTTCAACTACCATGGTAGTTAAATTAAAATCTATTCCTTTGTTGTAGGGAAAAATTGGCTTTTCGCAAAAACTATAAGCATAGAGCTTTCCACCAGCCAAATATGCATGTAGTGATAGCATTATTCTGTTCTTGCTCTACTGTGTTACTTTGCTAGCATATTCCATGTGCTGACCCGTTGTTGGGCTGCAACGTATTATGTTGCAGACTTTTCAGACAAGGAGTAAGGTTCGTTAGGTCGTTGCCGTGCAGCTCAGCTATGTCGTTGGAGTTGATGGACTCACTTTATCTTCCAAGCCTTCCGTTGTTATCGTATTAGATGCCCTTAAGCCATATTTATTGTAATAAGTTCTCTTTGGAGACATTCGATGTAATAAGTGTGTGATTGCTACTCTGTTATAAATCCTCGAGTACTGTGTGTCAGCATTACCGATCCAGGGATGACACCGAAGCACAGAGACTTGACCGTTTGAGGTCGGGTCGCTACAATCATCTTGGTGACATGACATTAAATCAATCATGGTTTCATGTTTTTCTGATCTTTTTTTATTTTTTTGGAATTAAAATGCCATGCTACTCCATGCATGTGTGCCCATGCCTTGAGACCAATATGTTTGAATATTCCTTCAAATTTACTACACATGGAATTAACTCGCATACAAGTATACAAAAATATGATTTTTCAAACCGTTATGGTTAGGCATTGCATGTAGATGTAGTTCAAATTTTAATTACGCTCATTAAATGGTTAGAAAATCACTTAAATGTCTTTAAAAGGTCAAATGACCCCTGAAATTTTCAAAAATTTCACATGATAGTTGTATTAGTGCATGTTAGACGTAGAAAAAAATTTAAGGCCGTAAGAGGAAGCCATATTCCGTTCGTCATCAAACATGCATTGTTCCCTCTCGGAACCACGAACCTTCTAGTGAGTTGCTCCGGTTTGTGAGGGGTGTGTGTCCAAACTTTCGTCAAATAGGCCAATTTTTTTACCACATCATCTTGGTGGATGACATTAAATCAACCAAGGTTTCATGTTTTTCTGATAATTTTTTTTAATTTCTTGGAATTAAAATGCCATGTCACTCCATGCATATGTATGCATGTGTCCATGTCGTGGGACCAATATGTTTGAAAATTCCTTCTAATTTACTGCACACGGAATTAACTTGCACACAAGTACACATATATGATTTTTCAAACCATTTTGGTTAGGCGTTGCATGTCGATGTTGTTCAAATTTGAATTAAATGGCTAGAAAATCACTTAAATGTCTTTAAAATGTCAAATGACCCCTAGAATTTTCCAAGATTTCACATTACAGTTGTAGTAGTGCACGTTAGACGTAGAAAAAATGTGAAGACCGTAAGAGGAAGCTATCTCCCATTCGTCATCAAACATGCATTGTTCCCTCTCGGAACCATGAGCCTTCTAGTGAGTTGCTCTGGTTTGTGAGGGATGTGTATCCAAACTTTCGTCAAACATGCCAATTTTTTGACCACATCATCTTGGTGGCATGACATTACATCAACCAAGGTTTCAGGTGTTTTTGATATTTTTTTAATTTTTTGGAATTAAAATGCCATGTCACTCCATGCATACATATGCATGTGTCCATGTCGTGAGACAAATATGTTTGAAAATTCCTTTTAATTTACTCCACATGGAATTAATTTGCACACAAGCACACAAATATGATTTGTCAAACCGTTATGGTTAGGCGTTGCATGTAGATGTAGTTCAAATTTGAATTAAATGGCTAGAAAATCACTTAAATGTCTTTAAAATGTCAAATGACCCCTAGAATTTTCCAAGATTTCACATTACAATTGTAGTAGTGCACGTTAGACATAGAATTTTTTAAGGCCGTAAGAGGAAGCTATCTCCCGTTTGTCATCAAACATGCATTGTTCCCTCTTGGAACCACGAGCTTTCTAGTGAGTTGCTCCGGTTTGTTAGGGGTGTGTGTCCAAACTTTCGTCAAATAGACCAATTTTTTAACCACATCATCTTAGTGGCATGACATTAAATCAAGCAAGGTTTCATGTTTTTCTGATTGTTTTTTAATTTTTTGGAATTAAAATGCCATGCTACTCCATGCATGTGTGCCCATGCCTTGAGACTAATATGTTTGAAAATTCCTTCTAATTTACTGCACATGGAATTAACTTGCACATAAGTACACAAAAATATGATTTTTCAAACTGTTATGGTTAGGCGTTGCATGTAGATGTTGTTCAAAATTGAATTACGGTCTTTAAATGGTTAGAAAATCACTTAAATGCCTTTAAAAGGTCAAATGACCTCTCAAATTTTCCAAATTTTGACAAGACAGTTGTATTGGTGCATGTTAAACGTAGGAAAAAATTGAAGGCCGTAAGAGAAAGCTATCTCCTGCTCGTCACCAAACATGCATTGTTCCCTCTCGGAACCACGAACCTTCTAGTGAGTTTCTCTGGTTTGTGAGGGGTGTGTGTCCAAACTTTCGTCAAATAGGCCAATTTTTTTACCACATCATCTTGGTGGCATGACATTAAATCAACCAAGGTTTCATATTTTTCTGATCATTTTTTTAATTTTTTGGAATTAAAATGCCATGTCACTCCATGCATATGCATGCATGTGTCCATGTCGTGAGACCAATATGTTTGAAAATTCCTTCTAATTTACTACACATGGAATTAACTTGCACACAAGTACACATATATGATTTTTCAAACCGTTTTGGTTAGGCGTTGCATGTAAATGTAGTTCAAATTTGAATTACGGTCATTAAATGGCTAGAAAATCACTTAAATTTTTTAAAAGGTCAAATGACCCCTAGAATTTTCAAAAATTTCACATTACAGTTATAATAGTGCATGTTAGACGTAGAAAAAAATTTGAAAGCCGTAAGAGGAAGCTATCTCCCATTCATCATCAAACATGCATTGTTCCCTCTCGGAACCACGAGCCTTCTAGTGAGTTGCTCCGGTTTGTGAGGGGTGTGTATCCAAACTTTCATCAAACATGCCAAATTTTTACCACATCATCTTGGTGGCATGACATTACATGAACCAAGGTTTCATGTGTTTCTGATTTTTTTAAATTTTTTGGAATTAAAATGCCGTGTCACTCCATGCTTAATTGTGTCATAGCCTTGAGACAAATATGTTTGAAAATTCCTTCCAATTTACTGCACATGGAATTATATCTCACACAAGTACACAAAATATGAGTTTTCAAACCGTATGGTTAGCTGTTGCATGTATATATAGTTCAAATTTCAATTACGGTCATTAAATGGCTAAAAAATCACTTAAATGTCTTAAAAGGTCAAATGACCCTTGAAATTTTCCAAAATTTGACATGACAGTTGTATTAGTACTACAAAATTTCTCGTACATTTAAAGCACCATCTGTTGCCACTGTACTCCAAATTCGTCTTTCATAGCTAATGAAAAATATCTACAACATCACACACAGTTGTTTTCGAGGAACTGTTTGTGATGAAAATATCTGGGTCTATTTAAGTCTCCCTCCTTAAGCTTCACCGGCTCGTCTGCTCCAGTGCTGGTAACCCCCGAATCCACGAATCCCGACCACCATTCCCACACCCCCTTCTTGCAAAGATGACGTCATGGAAACACTTCATGAAGGCCCGTACGATGCCCCCCCCCCCGAGTGCCACTGCCTGCGCCGAGAGCGCGGCCGCCTACGTCGAGAGTGCCGCCGCATCCGCAGTGAGCACAGCCGCTTCCATCGAGAGGGTGTCTGCAGCAGCCGAGACGGCTGCAGCAGCTGCTGCTACGACGGCGGCTGCAAATGCCGAGAGCGCTCGAGCTGCCATCCGTGCCGCTGATGTCGCACTGGCCCGGGTTGAGGCCATCCACGCCAAGATCGAGGATGCACACGCTAAGATATTCCAGGCCACCTCGGACTCCAGCATGCAACCCAAGTCTGAAAAGGCGATGGTGGCCATGGAGCACCTGCTTCCTCATGAGGTCGCCGAGCGGGAGCTGGAGATACAGGAGGCGGTGGAGATCGAGGAGCGCCGGGAGGAGGATTTGCGCGCGGCCATGGTTGAGGTAGAGAAGAGTCTGTCCGTCGAGGAATCGGCGGTGGAGTACCAACGCGAGCTCTGGCGCATCCACTACTACGAGTACTACAACCTTGATGGCGGCGCCGAGGACGAGGACGTGGTCGACTTCAGCAGGGGGGACGTGGAGTCCACCAATAGCGGCATGTTGCCAGGACAAGTCATCGACGTCTCATCTCACACCGGCGATGCATAGGCCGGCGTGGCGGCGGATTTGTTAAAATTATGCGTACTTAGGCTTTGTTTTTAATGTTGGTCTTTTGTTTAGCAATGTTTAGGTCAACTGGCTCGGTTTAATTACTAAAATTGCTCGATTGAGTAAGTGTGGTCTGTGTGCTATACGCTCTTTTGTGTGCCCAAATTAGCAAGTGATGTTAAATTATGCAATGACGTACCCGGGGAAATTTCCACCAAAATTTGAATTATCAAACTCATCCCATGCGTGTAAAGCAAAAGAATCGTTTGCGATGCACACAATCGTTCACAATGAATGGTCCGGTGACACCACGCGCAAAGTTTCCCTCCACATTTCCAAAATTTTGGCCTACCGCCAAAATATCTACCCCTTACCCCTCCCCCTTCCTCACCGCCTTTTCTCCCCGACCACAAGTAATATTTCCCCTGTTTCCTCCTTCCTTCCTTCCTTGCTAAGCCATAGCCGCTTCCTCACTCTCGCCGTCTCGCATCCTACTGCCGGGGTCGCCATGGTCTTCTTCAAAGACATCTCCAGCGGTTCCTCCTCCGGCGACTACTCCTTCACCACCCGGGTATGCCTCTCTTCTCTCTCAGGCTATGACTTGGAATGAAGGATTTTGACCCGGCGGTTGATTTGAGTCATTTCTTCCTCTTGTAGCTCCCTAAGACCATCAGTTGCAACGAATCGAGCGGGGTGGCTGAAGATCTATCTGCTCGTTTTCACCATCAATCTCCATGCGTGAAGCTAGTTGTGTTTGATTCTGTGGACAGTGGGAGGAAGTTTCTGGCATGTGCAGAGAAGGTTAGACCCTCTTTCGTTGTTACAAATCATTTGTTAGATGTGATTCAGACACTATCACGGTCCCAACCCATTCATACCACACCTTCAACCAAACGCATCCTAAGACAGTGTCACAGTTTGTACCTAGTATCTTAAATTGTTGCCATCTCATCAGCGGTGCCATTAGAAAATTATTTGGCACCACTTCAGCAGTTTGTGCAGGCAACTTTGGTCCACACATCCGAGCAGCCAAGCAGTAAAATACTAAATCTTTATGGTAGGAAGGAACTAGGCATCGGAGCAACTACGTGCTCCGGAGTCCGGATCCCTGATTTTTTTTCCGCTACATCGGCTCGCCAGTGCAGGGCACCGATGCGAGATGTAGCAACAGTTGTCTTTACCCTAGTTTTGGCATACATAGTGGACGACCTTAGTGCTATTAGTTCTATGTTATTAAATTTGTGCATGTACACACCTGTTAATATCAATTTGTTGTCATCCAAACACTGTTGCTATGCTGTTGCGGATATATTTACCTTCCTCATAAAATGTTCAATTTGTTATTTATTGTACATGAGTAAGAACTTGTAGCGTTGTTGTAGTTAATTTTAGCTACTGATGTTCCATAATTTGGTTGTTGTCTCAGTACCAATTATTTCATTTGCACATTGATCTTTTTGAGAAGATATGACATAATTGACATGTTTCTTCAGTTTTCCAAAATAAGCATTGGTGATTTTCTATGTTGCTATAAACCCATTTCCCCTACAATTGTTACTGATCTAGTTTTAAATATTATAGGATGAATGGAAGTGTTCTTACATGGAGTGGGTTGTTCAAGAGTGGCCACAGTCTTTGAATATGTGCCTAGCGAAGCTTTGGAGCTTGTATGAGGAAGATAACACACATAGGCTTGGAGAAAGTGTTGTCAACGCTGAAGCATATTTCAAGATGCGGGATAAAAAGTTGAAGGTGGAGAATGAGCTCTGATTTTTTAAATCAGACTTTGCTAAGATGGTGTTGGCGAAGGAGGAGGCACTTTCCCAGTTGGCCCATGCAAAATGGGTTCTTACTAAACTGAAAGCAGAGGTGGATAAGACAAGCCTGTATGATCTTGATCAGAAAAATGAATATATTGTTCTTATGAAGTTGAACTAGCTATATGTTGTACTATGTTGTTTTCATGTAGCTACCGTACTGTGATGTTATAATATATTTATGTGCCTGATATGAAATTGGCAAACATCTGTTCGATATGAAATGTGAATTTTCATAATACTGGAATTATTAATTGTAAACTAATAAACCTGCTAAATGTGTCATGGACTTTTGTAAACGGTTCTAGCAGAAAAAGCGCTTGCGATGGATAGCCCAATGCCACACAGTTTTCTTCATCAAATCGTGTGTGATATAGTTGATAAAAGCAAACAGTTAACCATGGCAAACCGTGTGTGATAGTTACACCTTTCACACATGAGCCTACACATAAAACTGTGTGGGATGTATGTCCGAACGGAAACGTGTTCCCTGGATTGACTGTGTGGTATGTACATAAGAATGGAAACGTATTCCTTGGATTGACTATGTGTGATATAGATACGAACGAGAATGTTTTTCTGGGATTCACCATGTGGGATGTACATACCTACGGAAATGATTTTTTCGGATTATCATGTGGTACATACATACCTACGGAAATGATTGGGTTTCGATGCCTCGCCCGATCGCACAGGGCCCCAGCCTGGGTCCCAGGAGGGCCTATCCCCGACGAATTCTGGGTCGTGTGCCAAGGACACGCTATCGCACACACTCACTTGGCGACGGTTCCAAATGCCATCACGGAAAGTGGTTAAAAACTGTTTGTTTAGGACCGACGCGCACCAGTGACACTGCAAGATTGAACCCATCACAGAGCACCTCTCCCATTGCAAGAAAAACCAATCTAGTTGGCCAAACCAAATCGATAGTTTGGAGAGAAATTCAAAGCTATCTTAATCATGCATGAAAGAGTCCAGAGAAGAGTCAAATGATATTCATAGACAATCTGATCATAAATCAACAATTCATCGGATCTCAACAAACGCGCCGCATAAGATGATTGCACCAAATAGATCTCCAAGAACATCGAGGAGAACATTGTATTGAAGATCAAAGAGAGATAAGAAGCCATATATCTACTAGCTATGGATTCTTAGGTCCGTGGTAAACTACTCACACATCATTGAAAGGGCAGAAAGGTTGGCATAGAAGCCCTCCGTGATCGAATCCTCCTCCGATGGAGAGCCGAAAAAGGCCCCAGGATGGGATCTCACGAGAAAAGAAGCTTGCGATGGCGGAAAAGTATTTTTGGTGTGCCCTCTGACATAAGGGGATTATTTGGGTATTTATAGAGTGGAGATTAGGGTTTGGAGAGCCACGGGGGGCCCACAAGTCTAGGGTGCGCGCCCCTAGGGCTTGTGGCCCCCTCGTGGGTCTTATGGCCTCTTCCCGAAGCTTCATGGTCGTCTTCTAGTCCAATAAAAATCCTCACAAAGTTTCATTCTGTTTGGACTCTGTTTGGTATTAATTTTCCGTAAAAGACAAAAACAAGGAAACAACAGCAACTGGCACTGGGCAGTAGGTTAATAGGTTAGCCCCCATAATGATATAAAATAGCATATCAATGCATATAAAACATCCAAGATGAATAATATAATAGCATGGAATAATAAAAAAATTATAGATATGTTGGAGACGTATCAAGCATCCCCAAGCTTAATTCCTGCTCGTACTCGAGTAGGTAAATGATAAAAATAGAATTTTTGATGTGGAATGCTATCTAACATATTTATCAATGTAATTGTTCTTATTGTGGCATGAATATTCAGATCCATAATATTCAAAACAAAAGTTTAATATTGACATAAAAACAATAATACTTCAAGCATACTAATAAAAGCAATCATGTCTTCTGAAAATATCATGGCTAAAGAAAGTTATCCCTACAAAATCATATAATCTTGTCATGATCTATCTTCATCACACAAAGTATTTATCATGCACAACCCCGATGACAAGCCAAGCAATTGTTTCTTATTTTTAATGTTCTCAAGCTTTTTCAACTTTCACGCAATACATGAGCATAAGCCATGGATATAGCACTATAGGTGGAATATAGTATGTGCAGGTTGTGAGGAGAAGACAAAAAAGGAGAAAGTCTCACATTGACTAGGCATATTAATGGGCTATGGAGATGCTCATCAATTGATACTGATGCAAGTGAGTAGGGATTGCCATGCAACGGACGCACTAGAGCTATAAGTGTATGAAAGATCAAAAGAAAACTAAGTGGGTGTGCATCCAACTGAAGGAAATATGCCCTAGAGGCAATAATAAAGTTGTTATTTATATTTCCTTATATCATGATAAATGTTTATTATTCATGCTAGAATTGTGTTAACCGGAAACTTAGCACATGTGTGAATATATAGACAAATAGAGTGTCACTAGTATGCCTCTACTTGACTAGCTCGTTAATCAAAAGATGGTTAAGTTTCCTAGACATAGACATGAGTTGTCATTTGATGAACGGGATCACATCATTAGAGAATGATGTGATTGACTTGACCCATCCGTTACCTTAGCACTATGATCGTTTAGTTTATTGCTATTGCTTTCTTCATAACTTATACATGTTCATATGACTATGTGATTATGCAAGTCCCGAACACCAGAGGAACACTTAGTGTGCAATCAAACGTCACAACATAACTGGGTGATTATAAAGATGCTCTACAAGTGTCTCTCCGATGGTGTTTGTTGAGTTGGCATAGATCGAGATTAGGATTTGTCACTCCGATTGTCGGAGAGGTATCTCTGGGCCCTCTCGGTAATGCACATCACTATAAGCCTTGCAAGCAATGTGACTAATGAGTTAGTTATGGGATGATGCATTACCAAATGAGTAAAGAGACTTTCTAGTAACGAGATTGAACTAGGTATGATGGTACCGACGATCGAATCTCGGGCAAGTAACATACCGATGACAAAGGGAACAATGTATGTTGTTATGCGGTTTGACCGATAAAGATCTTCGTAGAATATGTAGGAACCAATATGACCATCCAGGTTCTGCTATTGGTTATTGACCAGAGATGAGTCTCGGTCATGTCTACATAGTTCTCGAACCCGTAGGGTCCACATGCTTAACGTTCAATGACGATCGATATTATGAGTTTATGTGTTTTGATGTACCGAAGGTAGTTCGGAGTCCCGGATGAGACCACGGACATGACGAGGAGTCTCGAAATGTTCGATACATGAAGATTAATATATTGGAAGGTTATGTTTGGACACCAGAATGGTTTCAGATGAGTTCGGGCATATACCGGAGTACCGGGGGGTTACCGGAACACCCCAGGGAGTTAATGGGCCTTGATGGGCCATAGTGGAAGAGAGGCGGAGGCGGCCAGGTGTGGCGTGCACCCCCCTAGGCCCAATCCGAATTGGGGTAGGGCTTGGGGGGCGGACCCCCTTTCCTTATCTCCCTCTTCCCTTCCTTCCCCCTCCTAGTTGGACTAGGAAAGGGGGGAAACCTACTCCTAGTAGGAGTAGGAATTCCCCCTTGGGACGCGCCCTAGGAGGCCGACCCTCCCCCTCCTCCACTCCTTTATATACGGGGGAGGGGGCACCCCATAGACACACAAGTTGATCTTTTAGCCGTGAGCGGTGCCCCCCTCCACAGAAACACACCTCAGTCATATCATCGCAGTGCTTAGGCGAAGCCATGCGCTGGCGAACTTCATCATCACCGTCACCACGTTGTCGTGCTGACGAAACTCTCCTCAGCCTCAACTAGATCAAGAGTTCAAGGGACGTCACCAAGCTGAACGTGTGCAGATCACGAAGGTGCCGTGCATTCGGTACTTGGATCGGTTGGATCGCGAAGACGTTCGACTACATCAACCGCGTTACTAAACACTTCCGCTTTCGGTCTACGAGGGTACGTGGACAAACTCTCCCCGCTCGTTGCTATGCTTCTCCTAGATAGATCTTGCATGACCGTAGGAATTTTTTTGAAATACTACGTTCCCCAACAGTGGCATCCGAGACAGGTCTATGCGTAGATGTTATATGCACGACTAGAACACAGAGGTTTGGGCGATAATAGTCATACTGCTTACCAGCATGTCATACTATGATTTGGCGGTATTGTTGGATGAAGCGGCCTAGACCGACATTACATGACCGCGTTCATGAGACTAGTTCTACCGCCGTGCCTCGCACACAGGTGGCTAGTGGGTGTCTTTTTCTCCAACTTTAGTTGAATCAAGTGTGACTACGCCCGGTCCTTATTGAAGGTTAAAACATCAAATTTGACGAAAAATCATTGTGGTTTTGAAGTGTAGGTAAGAAAAGTTCTTGCTAAGCCCGTAGCAGCCACGTAAAACTTGCAACAACAAAGTAGAGGGCGTCTAACTTGTTTTTGCAGGGCATGTTGTGATGTGATATGGTCGAGACGTGATTATATGAATTGTTGTATGAGATGATCCTGTTTTGTAACACAGTAATCGGCAACTGGCAGGAGCCATATGGTTGTCGCTTTATTGTATGAAATTCAATCGCCATGTAATTGTTTTACTTTATCACTAAGCGGTAGCGATGGTCGTAGAAGCAATAGTTGGCGAGATGACAATGATGCTACGATGGAGATCAAGGTGTCAAGCCGGTGACGATGGTGATCATGACGGTGCTTTGAAGATGGAGATCAAAGGCACAAGATGATGATGGCCATATCATATCACTTATATTGATTGCATGTGATGTTTATCCTTTATGCATCTTATTTTGCTTAGTACAGCGGTAGCATTATAAGATGATCACTCACTAAATTTCAAGGTACAAGTGTTCTCCCTGAGTATGCACCGTTGCTACAGTTCTTCATGCCGAGACACCACATGATGATCGGGTGTGATAAGCTCTACGTTCACATACAACGGTTGCAAGCCAGTTTTGCACATGCAGAATTAATACTCGGTTTAAACTTGACAAGCCTAGCATATGCATATATGGCCTTGGAACACTGAGACCGAAAGGTCAAGCGTGAATCATATAGTAGGTATGATCAACATAGTGATGTTCACCATTGAAAACTACTCCATCTCATGTGATGATCGGACATGGTTTAGTTGATATGGATCACGTGATCACTTAGATGATTAGAGGGATGTCTACCTAAGTGGGAGTTCTTAAGTAATATTATTAATTGAACTTTAATTTACCATGAACTTAGTACCTGATAGTATTTTGCATGTTTATGTTGTTGTAGATAAATGGCCTGTGTTGTTGTTCCATTGAATTTTAATGTGTTCCTAGAGAAAGCTAAGTTGAAAGATGATGGTAGCAATTACATGGACTGGGTCCATAACTTGAGGATTATCCTCATTACTGCACAGAAGAATTACGTCCTGAAAGCACCGCTGGGTGCCAAACCCCCTGCAGGAGCAACGCCAGATGTTATGAACGTCTGGCAGAGCAAAGCTGATGACTACTCGATAGTTCAGTGTGCCACGCTTTACGGCTTAGAACCGAGACTTCAACGACATTTTGAACATCATGGAGCATATGAGATGTTCCAGGAGTTGAATTTAATATTGCCCGGATTGAGAGATATGAAGTCTCCAATAAGTTCTACAACTTGCAAAATGGAGGAGAATAGTTTTGTCAGTGAGCATATACAGAGAATGTCTGGGTACCACAATCACTTAACTCAGCTTGGAGTTAATCTTCCAGTTGATAGTGTCATTGACAGAGTTCTTCAATCACTTCCACCAAGCTACAAAAGCTTCATGATGAACTATAATGTGCAAGAGATGGATAAGGCGATTCCCGAGCTCTTCGCAATGCTAAAGGCTGCGGAGGTAGAAATCAAGAAGGAGCATCAAGTTATGATGGTCAACAAGACCACTAGTTTCAAGAAAAAGGGTAGAGGGAAGAAGGGGAACTTCAAGAAGAATGGCAAGCAAGTTGCTGCTCAAGTGAAGAAGCCCAAGTCTGGACCTAAGCTTGAGACTGAGTGCTTCTACAACAAAGGGACTGGTCACTAGAAGCTGAACTGCCCCAAGTATTTCGCGGAAAAGAAGGATGTAAAAGTGAAAGGTTTATTTGATATATATGTTATTGTTGTGTACCTTACTAATGCTCGCAGTAACGCCTGGGTATTTGATACTGGTTCTGTTGCTAATATTTGCAACTCGAAACAGGGGCTACAGATTAAGCGAAGATTGGCTAAGGACGAGGTGATGATGCGCATGGGAAATGGTTCCAAAGTCGATGTGATCGACGTCGGCACGCTACCTCTACATCTACCTTTGGGATTAGTTTTAGACCTGAATAATTGTTATTTGGTGCCAGCGTTAAGCATGAACATTATATCTGGATCTTGTTTGATGCGAGACAATTATTCATTTAAATCAGAGAATAATGGTTGTTCTATTTCTATGAGTGCTATCTTTTATGGCCATGCACCCTTGATGAGTGGTCTATTTTTACTAAATCTTGATAGTAGTGATACACATATTCATAGTATTGAAGCCAAAAGATATAAGTTTAATAATGATAGTGCAACCTATTTGTGGCACCGTCGTTTAGGTCATATTGGTGTAAAGCGCATGAAGAAACTCCATACTGATGGGCTTTTGGAATCACTTGATTATGAATCACTTGATGCTTGCGAACCATGCCTCATGGGCAAGATGACTAAGACTCCATTCTCTGGAACAGTCGAGCGAGCAACAGACTTGTTGGAAATAATACATACTGATGTATGCGGTCTGATGAGTGTTGATGCTCATGGCGGGTATCATTATTTATGACCTTCACAGATGATTTGTGCAGATACGGTTATATCTACTTGATGAAACATAAGTCTGAAACATTTGAAAAGTTCAAAGAACTTCAGAGTGAAGTGGAAAACCATCATAACAAGAAAATAAAGTTTCTATGGTCTGATCATGGAGGAGAATATTTGAGTTATGAGTTTGGTCTTCATTGGAAACAATGTGGAATAGTTTCGCAACTCACGCCACCTGGAGCACAAAAGCGTAATGGTGTGTCCGAACGTTGTAATCGTACTTTATTAGATATGGTGCGATCTATGATCTCTCTTACTGATTTACCGCTATCATTTTGGGGTTGTGCTTTAGAGACGACTCCATTCACGTTAAATAGGGCACCATATAAATCTGTTGAGATGACACCATATGAACTATGGTTTGGCAAGAAACCCAAGTTGTCGTTTCTTAAAGTTTGGGGCTGTGATGCTTATGTGAAAAAGTTTCAACCTGATAAGCTCGAACCCAAATTGGAGAAATGTGTCTTCATAGGATACCCAAAGGATACTATTGGGTACCTTATATCATAGATCCGAAGGCAAGATATTCGCTGCTAAGAATGGATCCTTTCTAGAGAAGGAGTTTCTCTCAAAAGAAGTGAGTGGGAGGAAAGTAGAACTTGATGAGGTAACTGTACCTGCTCCCTTATTGGAAAGTAGTTCATCACAAAAATCAGCTCCTGTGATTCCTACTCCAGTAAGCAAGGAAGCTAATGATGATGATCATGAAACTTCTGATCAAGTTACCACTAAACCTCGTAGGTCAACCAGAGTAAGATCCGCACCAGAGTGGTACCGTAATCTTGTTCTGGAGGTCATGTTACTTGACCATGACGATTCTACGAACTATGAGGAAGCGATGATGAGCCCAGATTCCATGAAATGGCTTGAGGCCATGAAATCTGAGATGGGATCCATGTATGAGAACAAAGTGTGGACTTTGGTTGACTTGCCCGATGATCGGCAAGCCATAGAGAATAAATGGATCTTCAAGAACAAGACTGACGCTAACGGTAATATTACTGTCTACAAAGCTCGACTTGTTGCGAAAGGTTTTCGACAAGTTCAAGGAGTTGACTACAATGAGACCTTCTCACCTGTAGCGATGCTTAAGTCCGCCTGAATCATGTTAGCAATTGCCGCATTTTATGATTATGAAATTTGGCAAATGGATGTCAAAACTGCATTCCTTAATGGATATCTTAAAGAAGAGTTGTATATGATGCAACCAGAAGGTTTTGTCGATCCAAAAGGTGCTAACAAAGTGTACAAGCTCCAACGATCCATTTATGGACTAGTGCAAGCCTCTTGGAGTTGGAATATGCGCTTTGATAGTATGATCAAAGCATATGGTTTTATACAGACTTTTGGAGAAGCCTGTATTTACAAGAAAGTGAGTGGGATCTCTGTAGCATTTCTGATATTATATGTAGATGACATAATGTTGATCGAAAATGATACTGAATTTCTGAGTAGCATAAAAGGATACTTGAATAAGCATTTTTCAATGAAAGACCTCGGTGAAGCTGCTTATATATTGGGCATCAAGATCTATAGAGATAGATCAAGATGCTTAATTGGACTTTCACAAAGCACATACCTTGATAAAGTTTTGAAGAAGTTAAAAATGGTTAAAGCAAAGAAAAGGGTTCTTGCCTGTGTTACAAGGTGTGAAGTTGAGTCAGACTCAATGCCCGACCACCGCAGAAGATAGAGAGAAAATGAAAGTCATTCCCTATGCTTCAGCCATAGGTTCTATCATGTATGCAATGTTGTGTACCAGACCTAATATGTGCCTTGCAATTAGTTTAGCAGGGAGGTACCAAAGTAATCCAGGAGTGGATCACTGGACAGCGGTCAAGAATATCCTGAAATACCCGAAAAGGACGAAGGATATGTTTCTCGTTTATGGTGGTGACAAAGAGCTTGTCGTAAATGGTTACGTCGATGCAAGCTTTGACATTGATCCAGATAACTCTAAGTCACAAACCGGATACGTATTTTTATTGAATGGTGGAGCTGTCAGTTGGTGCAGTTCCAAGCAGAGCGTCATGGCGGGATCTACGTGTGAAGTGGAGTACATAGCTGCTTTGGAAGCAACAAATGGAGGAGTCTGGATGAAGGAGTTCATATCCGATCTAGGTGTCATACCTAGTGAATCGGGTCCAATGAAAATCTTTTGTGACAATACTGGTGCAATTGCCTTGGCAAAGGAATCCAGATTTCACAAGAGAACCAAGCACATCAAGAGACGCTTCAATTCCATCCGCGATCAAGTCAAGGAGGGAGACATAGAGATTTGCAAGATAGATACGGATCTGAATGTTGCAGACCCGTTGACTAAGCCTCTCACATGAACAAAACATGATCAACACCAAGACTCCATGGGTGTTAGAATCATTACAATGTAATATAGATTATTGACTCTAGTGCAAGTGGGAGACTGAAGGAAATATGCCCTAGAGGCAATAATAAAGTTTTTATTTATATTTCCTTATATCATGATAAATGTTTATTATTCATGCTAGAATTGTATTAACTGGAAACTTAGTACATGTGTGAATGTGTAAACAAACAGAGTGTCACTAGTATGCCTCTACTCGAATAGCTCGTTAATCAAAAGATGGTTAAGTTTTCTTGCCATAGACATGAGTTGTCATTTGATGAACGAGATCACATCATTAGATAATGATGTGATTGACTTGACCCATCCGTTAGCTTAGCAAAATGATCGTTTAGTCTATTGCTATTGCTTTCTTCATAACTTATACATGTTCCTATGACTATTAGATTATGCAACTCCCGAATACCGGAGGAACACTTAGTGTGATATCAAACGTCACAACGTAACTGGGTGATTATAAAGATGCCATACAAGTGTCTACGATGGTGTTTGTTGAGTTGGCATAGATCGAGATTAGGATTTGTCACTCCGATTGTCGGAGAGGTATCTCTGGGCCCTCTCGGTAATGCACATCACTATAAGCCTTGCAAGCAATGTGATTAATGAGTTACTTACAGGATGATGCATTATGGAACGAGTAAAGAGACTTGTCGGTAACGAGATTGAACTAGGTATGATGATACCGATGATCGAAATCTCAGGCAAGTAACATAACGATGACAAAGGGAACAACGTATGTTGTTATGCGATTTGACCGATAAAGATCTTCATAGAATATGTAGGAACCAATATGAGCATCCAACTTCAGCTATTGGCTATTGATCACAGATGAGTCTCAGTCATGTCTACATAGTTCTCGAACCCGTAGGGTCCGCACGCTTAACGTTCGATGACGATCGGTATTATGAGTTATGTGTTTTGATGTACCGAAGGTAGTTCGGAGTCCCGTATGAGACCACATACATGATGAGGAGTCTCGAAATGATCGAGACAAGAAGATTGATATATTAGAAGGTTATGTTTGGACACCGGAATGGTTTCAGATGAGTTAGGGCATATACCGGAGTACTGGGGGGTTACCGAAACCCCCCGGGGAGTTAATGGGCCTTGATGGGCCATAGTGGAAGAGAGGAGGAGGCGTCCAGGTGTGGCGCGCGCCCCCTAGTCCCAATCCGAATTAGGGTAGGGTTTGGGGGGCCGCCCCCCTTTCCTTCTCTCCCTCTTCCCTTCCTTCCCCCTCCTAGTTGGACTAGGAAAGGGGGGAAACCTACTCCTAGTAGGAGTAGGAATCCCCCCTTGGGGCGCGCCCTAGGGGGCCGCCCCTCCCCCTCCTCAACTCCTTTATATATGGGGAGGGGGGCACCCCATAGACACACAACTTAATATTTTAGCTATGTGCGGTGCCCACCTCCATAGAAACACATCTCGGTCATATCGTCGTAGTGCTTAGGTGAAGCCCTGCGCCGGTGAACTTCATCATCACCGTCACCACGCCGTCGTGCTGATGAAACTCTCCCTCGGCCTCAACTGGATCAAGAGTTCGAGGGACGTCACCGAGTTAAATGTGTGCAGATCACGGAGGTGCCGTGCATTCGGTACTTGGATCGGTTGGATCGAGAAAACGTTCGACTACATCAACCGCGTTACTAAACGCTTCCACTTTCGGTCTACAAGGGTACGTGGACACACTCTCCCTACTCGTTGCTATGCTTCTCTTAGATTGATCTTGCGTGATCATATGAATTTTTTTGAAATACTACTTTCCCCAACACCAACTTCCTTGCTCACGAAGACCTAGCGCAATTTGAGGAAGCCCATCATTGGAATATAGAAGCCAAGTTCTATAATGAAAAGTTCCCACTAGTATATGACAGTGATAAAATAGGATACTCTCTATCATGAAGGACATGGTGCTATTTTGAAGCACAAGTGTGAAAAAGCATAGTAACATTGTCCCTTCTCTCTTTTTCTCTCTTTTTCTCTTTTTTTCTTTTTGGGCTCTTTTTTATTTGGGCTATTTGGCCTCTTTTTATTTTAAGTCTGGAGTCTTATCCCAACTTGTGGGAGAATCATAGCCTCCATCATCCTTTCCTCACATGGGACTATGCTCTAATAATTATGATCATCACACTTTTATTTACTTACAACTCAAGAATTACAACTCGATACTAGAACAAAGATATGACTCTATATGAATGCCTCCGACGGTGTACCAGGATGTGCAATGATGTCTATGAAAATGCCATAATAGGTAGGTATGGTGGCTGTTTTGAGGAAGGGTATATGGTGGGTTTAATGCACTAGCGAAAGTTGCGTGGTACTAGAGTGGCTAGCAATGGTGGAAGGGTGAGAGTGCGTATAATCCATGGACTCAACATTAGACATAAAGAACTCACATACTTATTGCAAAAATTTATTGGCCATCAAAGCGAAGTACTAATACGCATGCTCCTAGGGGGATAGATTGGTAGGAAAATACCATCGCTCGTCCCCGACTGCCACTCATAAGGAAGACAATCAAAAATAAATCATGCTCTAACGTCATCGCATAACGGTAGACCATACGTGTATGCTTCAGGAATCACAAACTTTAACAAAAGTATTTCTACTAATCAACAATTACTCTGTAGCATGACTCTCATATCACCATCTTTATATCTCAAAACAAATGCAAGGAATCAAACTTCTCATATATTCAATACTCTTTATGAAAGTTCTTATTATATCCCTCTTGGATACCCATCATATTAGGACCAAATTCATAACCTAAGCAAATTGCCATACTATTTTTAAGACTCTCAAAATAATATAAGTGAAGCATGAGAGTTCATCAATTTCTACAAAATAAAACCACCGTCGTGCTCTAAAAAGATATAAGTGAAGCAGTAGAGCAACTGCCTAGAAGATATAAGTGAAGCACATAGAGTATTCTAATAAATTCACGATTAATATGTGTCCCTCTCAAAATGTGTGTACACCAAGGATTATTGTGGAAAACTAAAAAGCAAAGACTCATATAATACAAGACGCTCCAAGTAAAACACATATCATGTGGTGAATAAAAATATAGCCTCAAGTAAATATACCGATGGATTGTAGACAAAAGAGGGGATGTCATCCGGGGCATCCCCAAGCTTAGATGCTTGGTTTTCCTTGCATATTACCTTGGGGTGCCTTGGGCATCCCCAAGCTTAGGATCTTGCCACTCCTTATTCTGTAGTCCGTCAAATCTTTACCCAAAACTTGAAAAGTTCACAACACAAAACTCAACAGAAAACTCATAAGCTCCATTAGTATAATAAAGTAAATCACCACTTTATATTGGTGTTATATATACTATATTCCAACTTCTCCATGGTTCA